>NW_010302350.1:224002-251578 GCF_000700745.2 Antrostomus carolinensis
ATGCAAAAGCCTACTGCAGAATATTTGCAATGCCTATCGTGCCCCCTTCCCCCAACATCACACCTCCCAGCTTTGTGAACAATTTGGTGCATGTGGGCTCCATGAAGAATTCATCAGCTTCAAAGACACAGACTTCACGCTGAGCAAAACCACATACAAGGACAAACTATCAGAGGAGAGAAATCAATGAAGTACTGTAGTACCACATTCGCAATTGGAGAGAACGCCACTGTAATTGGGGAGAAGCGGGAGAAAGAACTCTTAAAGCTAAGTATAACCTGAAAAACCACAATCTGCAAGAACTTATACATGGAACAAGAGAGATTCTCAAGAAAACCAAATACATTTAATTCTGAAATAGAAAAAAAACCTCATAGATCTTATATCCAAGTAGGTATTTATGCAGCATTCACATTAAGTGAAGTTGTTTTATTCTCATTTAAGAGGACATGAAGTGGTAATTCAGTACAATGAACTTGGTTCTCAGTGTACACTGGTCTGTACGGAGGCACAATAGAAAGGCTGGGCTACACTTAAGGGTTTTACTGGTCTACTTAGTAAAGGATGTAATTTGGGTTTGCTTTTTCTTAAAATTTTCTTAAAATTAACTCTCACGGAAGTAAACCCTGTCTTAGGATGCATGCCACACTCAAAAATATCAGGTGAACTACCTGGGATCTGGATTTTGCTATGCAACAAAACTAGTACCCAAGATCCAGGGCTGACATTTCAAAATTGCTGAAGCCAAAGCTTCTGATAACTGGAAGTTTCAAGGACTTCACACAGGATCTAGTCTTTTATTAGTATCTAACTATTAGTTTCTATCATTATATCCATCACTAAGTAATAGCTAATTTCATGCTGATATTTCCAAATACTGATATAGTATTTGGAAAAAAATAACATAAAAAGATGGTAGTAAAACAATAGGGGAATACTACAGAAGGACATCTGATCCATACAGTCACCTTTGCCTTACTTCAAACAGAACTTAGATTTTTGTTAGATTTTATAGCAGGTAAGATCACATATCAGCAGTATAACCAGGAGAACATAAAAAAGACAGGGAGCTGGGCTTTACTCTGGAAACAATATTCTTCAGATTGATGATAAAAAACAAAAGTAAAAGCTTGCCATGTCCAGAGTAGGAAAAAGAATCCTTTGATCCCAAAAGCATGAGAAGTAGCTTTGCCTCTCAACATAACAGAAATGGCCAAATACTCCTATGATTGCTGCAGTCTCTTGAGAAAAGAATTTCTCTTGTGCCAGCAGATAGCTCCGTTCAGAGGACTTTTGTCATTACCTCACAGAATCCACCTCATCACTTCTCCTTTTCTTTCGGAAAGGTACTTTGCTGCAGGTTTCAGTGCTGCGAGGAAGGCTGACCTTGCAAGTCCTCAAGAAAAACACTTCTTCTAGGAGTGCATGAGGATGCACAAGCTCTATGAAAGCAAAGACTGGACTTAATTTTGCTTTCCTGCAGCATCATTGAGAGAACACAGTCCTAATGCTTTTTCACAAAGCATATGGGATACTTATCTATGCTCAACCAACCAGTCTATGGGGGCAAGCCAACTGCATTGATTGAAGTAGAGAAGTACCTACTAGCCTAGCACCTGGCCACACATCATGGGCAGGAATTGCAGAGTGTGCATGTAACGTGGCTCTGGACAGCAGCTAGAATCAAAACGGGAAGTGGAGTTGTACAGTCACATCACTCTGTTTACTGTCTGTTTGCAACACTAGCAAATGCCTTCCTCAGGTGACCTAAATAATGAAAAATGTAAACATAAACTATGAAAAATAAATATTCAAAACTTTGCTGCCTTGTTCTACAGTAAATTTATTTACAGTTCTGCTTCTGGCTCAAACCCAGTGGAAAGGGGAAAGGATTGATTTGTGATCGCTCTACAGCAGGCTCACAGAAAGGGACTGGAAACTGCCAGAAAGGATACAAAAGGGCTCAAAAGACCTTATGCAAGACCCCAATTTCTGTATCACTGAAAAGTATTGCAGTGGCTTAACAACTATTCAGCAGGGCTCTGGGAAGTACTCCCAAGAAGGCAGACATTCACTTCACTTTTTTTTTTTCACTAAAGTTCAAGGTGGAGAGTCAAGTTTCATATTGACTGTGGGTTGACCAGCATTAAAAAAATAATAGCCTGGAAATGCTAAGCTTTTTGTCTTTGTAATTAAAAATAAAATTGAGGAAATAAACACAAAATACTGTGAGATGACTCTGTATTCTTGCAAATGCACTAACACTGCTATACTCTCAGTAGTACTGATTTTCTCTGTATTTCTATGATGTGAACAGTAGTGTTTGTATCCATTTCCAAACAATGACCTCTGATCCATGTTTGTCATTCCAACTATAACTCTCAGTATACAGTCAGCTAAAGGCATTGTTATCTCAGCAGCATGAAACAGAAATCCAAATTTTTAGACTATGCCTTTTACCTTCTCATTTTCAATTTTTCTGATGACAAAAGTAAATGCCTACATCTTTAACATAAAGAGATATTACATCTCTAAAGAGCTGAGAACATTTGTTCTAATAAGAAGAAAAAAAATAATTTCACAAGATCACAAATCTCTTCTGGAGAGGGGCTCACAAAGGGAAAAAGCAAGAACATTCAGACAATTTCAAGATTAACTGGCAGACAACTAAATTACTGTGCACGTAACAGCAGCTCGTAACATACAAGACTTTCCTGCTATGAATATAAGGCACCCTGTTAGCTTTAAATGTAATCCATTTTAAAATTTAACACACACAGACCCCTGACAAAAAAAAAAAAAAGGAGTCAAGTTGAAAAAAGAAGGATAAAAAAGTCACCATTATAATGTATCTTCCCCAGACAGAGGTAACTAATGCACAAACAATGTCAAAAGAGAATGGGGAGGTAGACAAACTAACAAAGAAACCTCCTCCAAACCCCAGATACATCCTAATCTCTCTATATACAAACACTTCTCAAGAAATACTATTACACAGAACAACAAACAAGTTTTCAAGCAGGGGAAGATGTTAAAACACCAACTTGATCTTTATGAGTATTAAAAATTCAATCCCCACCTGCCATCTGTCATTTTTCTTTTTAAAGAAGAAGAGACAATTTTTCTATTTTGAAAAAAAAAAGCATTAGGCTGTGTATAGGCTATAAAATGCACCCTGCAAACATTGATTAACTGAGGTACCAGAGGTAATAAGGATGAAACAGCCTGGAACGAGTGTGAACTAGCCTCCAAATTACATCTCCAAGTAGGGCCTCAGTAAAAACCTCAGCATTTACTACAGGACATCAGTTTGATCCTCAGCTTCTCTCAATTATTTGATATATTTGGTTATTCAGGTCCAGTTTTGTATATAGTTTTTCTGCTCCCAGAAAGGCATCTAGTAACTTACTAACCTGAATGTAGAGTAGAAGCATTGCAACAAGTACACGTTCTACTCAGCAGGAGGTGGGGAATGCTCTCCTTGAAGGACTAGAGGACTTAAGCATGAAAAAAATCTGTTGCTTTTTGACATTTCTTCCATCTCACCCTCATCAGACACTGAAGCTGCAAAATGTGCCCAAAATATTAACCCAGAAACCCACTGAACTAAGGGATATTAGAAGCCGTCTCCACCCCAGCCCCATTGGGGTCAGTGGAGACTACCAAGAAAACAAATTTAAATATAGCAATTAATAAACACACAATTGCTGCAGAGGCCCACACTTCAACTCAAAATAAAATCTTAGGATGTCAGTAAAGCAGAAAGATTGGAAAATAATACACTGACTAGATTAAAGCTAGCCCAAGCATGTTACGCACACTAGTCACACACACTAGTCACGCATCTGACTGCAGAATAGCCACAAGTATGTGCTTACAAACACCAGGCTGAACAACACTCAGAAGGACAAAGGGTTTCCAAGTACCTCCCTTAAAGCCTACTTGACATGTATCTATATTTACATTCCCGAGATTCTAATCCCCTCTGAAACAGTGATTATTTATTTACTTAAGTATTCTCTGCTTTAGACGGACATTGGCAGCCTGATATCTAGGGCTTCATTGTTTCAGAGAAGGTTAGCAACAGAGATGTCAAAGATTTCGTTGCCATACTATTAAGATTGTATTTGTTAAACAGAGAGGTGATGGCAAACACAGCACCTGAGGAAAAGTCAAATGACAATACAGTTGCTGGGGAAAGATTTTTCAGTCTCTTCAGCCTGCACACCTCTAAACATGCAAACTATAGTCATGCAAGTACTGTTACCATCTGCTCATGTTAATGATTCCAGAATTTCACAAACAAAACCAAGTCATTACCTTTCCCTTAGAGAAGATCGATTTAGCACAGAACTTAGAGAATGCTTCTGAAATGCTGGAGGTGCTGAACGCTCTAATAAACCAGCAGAATGGGACTGTTTGTTGCGTGGATCTGAGATCCCGTCCTTACTGCAAACGTCAGAACTGTCAAAGTCTTTTCCATGAGTAGATTTTGCCTGTAGAAAAAAAAACCAAACAAACACCAAACCTTGCTAAAATTTATTATTAATATCAAGATGTACAGTTTTCAGGTTTTTATTTTTCAAATCAAAATGTTAAAGGTTGCACATACAGGCAGGCATATCTATCTGCTGGGGAAAGAACAAGGACCCTCATTTCATACAAAAAGACCTGGTCTAAATTAAATCAACAAGTGTTAGAGGACTCTGTTGGTATCTAACACACCATCTTATGGCAAAGTGTAGTGCAACAGCCCTTGTATCACCTTTTCTGACTGCACAATTTAAAGATTTACCCCTCCCAGGAATCTCACAGATTCAGAATTATGCCTTAGAGTCTAAACAACATAAACCTCAGACCTCTGCTCAGTCTGGGACCGCTTGTTCTTAGGTTTTTTTTTCCTCATTATTTGCTCTTCCTCAAGGGAAAACAGGCCCATCTACTCATCTTCTACTCACTCTTCACTACACTAGTTTCTGATTTCATAGTTCTTCTTAACCTGAAACAGACCACTAAAATGTCTCCATGGGTCACGCCATTTTACCTGGAATGTGGACTTTTACAAGAGTTGTTTCCCAAAGCTAAAGGGGGGGGCGGGGAAACAAACCACAACAAAACCAGACCAACAATAATCAGGTTATTCATTAGCTCTTTCCAGGCTGGAGAGTTTTTTTCCTCAGCTTTGGGAAACAGCTCCTCTTAAACAAAGCTATATTGTATTTCTGGCAAGAAAAAGATACATTCTGTTCAGCCCTGATTTTGTGAGAATCACAAGTGATTAGAGGCATCAAGAACTGATGAATTAACCTGTAGCTCAGCTATCTGCATTCTCCAAACAATGACTACTACTGAAATCTACTTTCACACTGGGGAGCAGAGGGATGGGGGGACACAACACAACCTTAAAATAGCCATAATTTAAAAAAACACGAAGAAATAATGACATATTTAGCTTATTTAGTAGAAATTCTCTATTTTATTTACAGCCACTGAACAATCCAGAAGTGGCACAATATATTAGACTTACACAGTACGCAAAACTACAATCCTTGGTGATAAAAGTTTAGAATCTGACAAAACAGTGCTTAACATACATTAAGATTTATCCTTTTAATTCCCCTTCTTTCTTCTTTCCTGTTATCAGTTTTCCCAGGCATTAGGAAATCTAAGAGGGCATACACAATTAAATGCCTAAGCCCACAATTTCTGCAGTACTTTAGGAACACAGGCAAAAACAATTAAATGAGGATGGAAAGAATAAAAAACACACACACAAAACGGAGCCCTGACATTAATCTTCAGAACCAACTAATACACAAAGCAGCTAAAATCTGAAAAAGCAAAGACTTGAAATAACAGAGTAGTGACTTGCCAGTCATACCAGTGTTACCTTTGCATCCAATTCTGGAATGAAGTGTGCTCTCAGAATGACCGGGAAGGCAAATGCAAACTGCATTTAAAAGCTTTTCTACAGGCTTGTCACAAGCCTCAATGTCAAGGAGAAGCAATTTCTGTACCTACAGGTATGAATATCTTATAGAGTGTTAAGTTTTACATTTCTATTTGTAAATAATCTGTCAGCAGGCCTAAACCAGGTTAGATCAGATTTAAAATATCTCTTTTCTTGTTTTTGATACTGTGTAAGTTAAAGTTTCAAAAATACTTATGCAGGACAATCCTCCTGACTCAGCTTCCCAAAAAATAATTTGTAAACAATAGTACTTCAAAGTACTCACTCCAGCTTTCTTAGGTCTGTAGCTGCCAAGAAGAGAAAGATCTGCAGAAAGAAAAAAGGTGCATTTCAGAAGAAATTAAAAAAAAATATCTGAATGTCCTAAATTTTATAAAGTCTTTTACAAAATAGCTTACCTCTCCTCCCAAACAGTACAAAAGCAACTTATTATCATCGTTATCATTATTATTATACATTGTGAAATTCTAAACAGTCTCCTTTGAATATTTCAGGAAATCACTTTCTTAAGCTGAAAAGAATTATTTCATGTTTATAATAATGAATCAGTGTATGCACCATCTTCTGTACAGATGGAAGTGGCACATTTTGTTGAGCTATTCATTGCCTAAATCAATATAAAATCAAGCTCTACCATTCCCCAAAATTCTCAGGTACATTACACTACCTTACTAATCTTTCCTGAACAAGCTTCCCTATAACCACGTCTCCCTGCTTGTATCACCTCTTCATTCCTTCCCTCACCACTAACCCACAAACATGAGTATGAAGTCCATGGAAACATATGTGGGGAAACTATGAGGTCCATATCAGGTTAGGGTGTTTCACTGATGTCAATATGCACCTCATCCCTAAGGGACTGACATTAAATTATGTCTGGCTTCTTGATCGGTTGTATCAGTCTGTACTGAACAACCCTCACACTGTGACCCAAGGCCAAAGTGTCACTTCTATGCTGTACAGCAATGCAAAGACACCCCCCTCTCAGCTACCTGCATGAAAGCAAAAAAGGACTAAACCGTACTGTCAGTATTAAGATTTCTAACCACAGAATCATAGAATGTTTTTGGTTGGAAGGGATCTTAAAGATCATCCAGTTCCAACCCCCCTGCCATCAGCAGGGACACCTTCCACTAGACCAGGTTGCTCAAAGCCTCATCCAACCTGGCCTGAAACACTTCCAGGGAGGGGGCACCCACAACTTCTCTGGGCAATCTAGGAATCTGGGTTTTTTATAAGTTACAGTTAAGCCTCAAAACATAGGCAGGTGACCAGTGAATCTTCTGGATATTAATAGTGAGGTAGATTTTGGTTGCCTAACCACCGACCAGAAACCATCAACTCATTTCTTAAACATGTAATGGTATCAGATGGTAATAGGTCTGTTACATTATCCAGCTACTACAGATTAGTAAGTATGACCTCAAAGGGAAAGTGAAACCTTTGAAATCCTGGATTTGGTACTACTACAAAGAACAAAAATAAAATAACAAGTTCACAATGATTTGCTGTTTAACAATTTAAAATTACTGAGGAGGTGCAATAAAAATGAGGCAGAGTACACATAAGCAAATACTGATGAGATTCATTAAAATCCTCATATTGCCAGACACATGCAATAAAATCAAGTTTTAGGGTACTTCCTTAAATTTCTGATCCTACATCTTTTATTAAGGCCTCACTTACTGATAATGGTGATACCAAAGCAGGTATTTGAGCACATCCTGGATGCTCATTAATAATGGTAAGTCACTGATCCACTACTTACAAATACTGCTGAAATAAATATTATTCATTTTTGAAGCAACAGAGCCCTTGAACTTCAAAATTATCAGTACCCCAAGCCTGATCAACACACCCACAGACTGTGGTGCAGATTTGCTTCACTATCCAACTCATCAAAGCCAGCAGCGTGAAACAAAGCACTTGTCTGGACTTTGGTATTTTCTACTCCTACTTTCATACCACGTAGAACTATGTTACAAGTTTCATGAGGTAAAAAACTATCCAAAACCACCTTTTGCAGTAGTACCTTATTCAGTTTCTTCCTATTCCTAGGAAGAAAGAACAGCTTTTTCTCCATTATAGACTGACTTTTTTAATAAATAAAAAAAACCAAACCAAAACAAAAACCCCAAAATAAAATAACCTCACTGAACTACTACAGAAAACAAAAGCATTAATGAGACAGGCAGTAGAAAATACTGACCATGGTCTGCCTTGGTCCAGGCTGCCACTGTGCTTTCTTGTGTGGGACACCAGCTATGAAGTTTAGTACCAGGACTTGGTTGTTCAACCTGAAGCAAAAATACTGTTAAAATGCTCAGTATCAGATGTATCAATTCCTATTTTTTCCTGTTTTCATTCATAAGATCACATCTAGTCCTTTCTGAAATATTTTTTTCTTATTAAAATACTATTTAAAACTATTTTCACATTTTGCTCATATTATGAGTATTATTAGCATTAATGTGCATAAACAAAAACAGTGCTAGAAAGGTCTAGAAAATTCTGAATATCATATTGTTTAAAGAAAAAAATGCAGTTAGTTTCTCCTTAATCTATAATGTTTGCAGTCTTTTTAAACAATTCCTAGTGTCTTATATTTATTCCAAACAGGAATCTCTTCCTAATTATAAAAGTTACATTTAACATAATCTAATTTTAATCTTCATGTAACACAAAATATTCAAGCCAAAAGAGTCCTCAGCAGTAAAGGTGCCCTAAAAGGAGCATTCTTGACCTAGAAAGGCCATGACCGTCAGCATACGGTACATTAAGAGACAAGCTTTTTCATTTTTTGTACAAACATAACAAAGCAATCAAAATCAATAATTAGTGTTTAAAGATTCTATAATTAAACTGTGATCTTTACCTATAGATCAAAAAAACAGAAGAATTGATTAAAAGGAGTTAAAACAAAAATATCCGAGAGAGAGAGAGAGAGATACACAGGAGGTTGATGAATGATTAATGGTTTACTAAGGTTAATCTCAATTTCTAAAAGGTAGTTATATGTAGAATAAAACTTGGAAAATAATTCTAAAATTTGACAGGATATTATTAATTTATTTGTACATAAACTAGAAAAAATTAAATAAAGTGAGAAGCAAACTAATCAAACACTAAATTATCTCAATGGCAGTGACAAGAATCAGGAATTCACACAAATCATAATGTCATAGTACAGAATCAGAACAATCCCATCTCTGCCCCTGCACATTCAAAGTGCTATTCTAAAAATAAAGGATTGTTGCAATCTTAAGAAAAATTAAGAGGAAAAAAAAAATGTAAGCGAATATGATCCTCCAAGAGGCTGGGAAATCTGTTCCCTTCGTATTAAAGCACTTAAACACAGAACCTAATTTCAGAACAATTTTTCATATACAGTTAGCAAAAAGTCCATATGCAAGTGTGAAAGTCAGGCTGGTTATGAACTCTAAGTCAAAGTGTTAGAGATGTAGCTCTAAGCAAAGGAAGTGTTTCAAAAATCATAGGATGCCAACATAAAAAAAGTTGAAAGAGGAAGTGTAACTGTTCATAATGTGACTAGACCCTCTTTCTTTAAAGTCTTATTCAGGAATTTTTAATACTAATATCAATTACTTCCAAGCTGAATTTATACACCTATTATCCTGTCTAGTGTGCTGGAAGAAAAGAAATGGGGCCTCAGAGAACTTAACCAAGATATTCATGAATGAATTTGATCTTTGTCTGTTACTAATGTGAATAAAAGAAATTTTATTTTAGTTAATTCTACATTTAAATCACTACATGACAGACTGTTAAAGAGAGAAAAATTATTCATCTAAACTAAGAGCTGAATGAATTTTTGGAGCAGTATTTAGTGAAAGAACAATATTTGATCTGAGCTTAAGCTGGAAGCACTAAGGAGAGAATACAAACCCGTCTAACTACAAATGGAGGTTTATTGGTTTCTCTTCTGAATTCATAAGGACCAAGGTTTAAATGGGCCAGTCGTTGCCTGGCTTCTTCTGATAGCTCACACATTCGTCTTTTTGTGTATGGAGATGGAGAACGTGATTTAGAAGCTATTGTAGGCTGCTCGTAGTTCTTTGTTGTTAAGCTGTGCCTGCTTTTCTCAGGTGAAAGAGTATTTTTCTTTGGTAACTTTGTTTGCAGTTTTCCATTTGGGGTTGAGTGACCCACCCAATTCGAATCACCCTAAAGTGAAAAAGAGAAACTATCTGGTTTGACAGCATGCAGAACAAAGATCACTGAAAAGAATGCAAACAGGGAACTAATAATTTTAACAGAAATAGACACCATGTCAGCTGAAGTTCTCCTCACACAACTATAATCAAACAGCAATTTAAAAAACAACAATACATTTACCATTTTCTCTGAAACCAGAAGAAGGTTAAAACACACGTTACTACGTGTTAGATGTTAAGTGTCTCATACTTACCCAATTAGCTTTCTCACACATTAGCCTACAGAGTGTAAAAAAATTAAATTGAATTTTGTCACAAGTTCATTTAACACAAACTTCACCTGGATTTGGCCATACACAGATTTGAAGCATTTTTTCATCTCTTTAAACGTTTGTTAATCTTTTAAAATGCTTATCCTCTAAAATAAAATACATAAATTAAAATAGAAGTCTGCTTAATAGTTTAAATTACATTCATTTAGAGTTGCCTAAAGCCTCACAAGAAGTGTTACTACGTTCTCTGATATTTATATTTTCTTGCATCATTGTGAATTTACTAATTCTTTAAACAGCTATAATCAAGAAGATATGTTTAGTAAAAATAAACAACTCTCCCCTCCCACAAAAAAACCAAATAACAACTTCAAAGATCTTCTTTCAAAGATCCTCTCAAATCATGTGAATACTTTTGCAAAATAAGAGGCAAAGCAGCTGTTTTTGTAAAACTGGCACCTGACATGTGAAATATGGATTTTGTAGCTAAAATGAATAAAAATTACATCATTATCAAATATTGCCTTAAAAGTCTATCTCTGAGTTGATACTGCTTTTAATATACCTACATACAGCATAATAAAGACTATTTATTCTGATGTACACAGGTAGGGAACTAAGACTATTATGGTTGGACTCCATGATCTTAAAGGTCTTTTCCAACTTAAATGATTCTATGAAACAAAAGTGGGGGAACAACTAACCTCATCACCTCCCTTCCCACAACAGAGGATGGTGGGGCTGGTAGTGTAATTTTGTTGTTACTAGCAAAGCCTACCTAACTATCGGGACTGACACCTCCTCGAAATAACTATTAATTTCTTCAGTGATCCATTTCAAATTCTGGGAAACTCTTTCCAATACTAAAGTTTTGTTTGAAATACATCATCATTCCTTTGTAATTTTTGGCATTAAATGAGCATTCAATTACTCTACAAGCTTTATAGGTCAAGGCACTCTAGATTATACAACTCTTATCAGGCTACTTAGTCAGCAGCATGTTTTAACTTTGAATACCACAGTATGGATAATTAGGCTTTTTGATCAAATTTGGCACAAATTCACAGGCTATAAAAGATAAAAAATAATGGTACAGCAAGACTTTCCTTCCTGTTATAAATTACTTTTCAAGCTTGAGGAAGCTGCCATTAGTCTTAAATCTGAATGTTGCATGCACTGCTTCAGTTCAGAGGAACCCATGAATGAAATGTCCAGCTTGCCTTGAAGTCTTTCCCTCTACACTCAACAACAAATGAGGCTGAGGTTGTGTTTGTTTTGCATCAATGTAGTTAGAATCTGGCATCACAGACTATTCATGCCACTGTCTTTCTCACGCCTGTACTAGCACTTGTTCAGCTGGTAGTAAAACAGAGTATGGAACTGGCCCAAACAAAACCAGATCTAATTCTCTAAGGTTAATTTCAATTTCATCAGAAGTAGGCTGTGCTTCATCTGGCTTACACCAATCATGATACTAGACCTTAATTGCAACACATGCAAATTTGATATGCCATTCATAATATATTAAATACTTTTAAGGACATTTTAAATTTTAAAACAAACTGCCCTTACTGAAGTCACCTTCAGTGAAGTTCGGTTTCTGACAATGCCAATTGTCACTGGGGTTTTTTTTTAATTATTTATTTAAGCATCTCAATACATTTTGTTTGTTAAATTTGGAAGAAACTTCTCAGTGAACTAATTAGCAATGCCACAAACTGATCCTGCACCATATTTCAATAACATAGCAAAAAAGGAGGACGTAAGAGTAACTTTACATGACAGCTCGTGCCAGGAAACCCAACCAAAATTCCAATCTGTGAGACCAAAGAGTACTACCAAATGAACAAACACATCAGAGAGGGGGTTTTTCCCCCCAGTCTCTTCAGCTACTTCACCTTTAACTTGGCTCAAGCAGCATTTCCAGATTAATATTGGTGACAGCCTTTTTAACAGAAATCCTAATTTCCACTACTGTTATTGATATTGTTATGGAAAACAACTAAGTTAATTGGTTTGGTTTTGATAATGTACCTTCTCTGACTTCACTTAGCTTTCATTGTCCCACCTTAATTTTAAGTGTCAGTAAGAAATGGTGAAAAGCCATCCTTCCACCTACAAATACACCAGGGATTGACACTTCAGCTGATCATAGAACACAGCAGCTGATAATTGTTTCAGATTCAAGGAACTCTCAGCATTTACTGTCATGCACCAAACCCACTCTTTACTCATATTTGATTAAAAATTTAATCAAGTTGTCAAGCACCCATGACAACTGCTTTAACCACAACAAAAGAATGAGAAAAGTTTGAAGTGAGCAGCACATGCAAAAATTGGAACCAAGGCTATCAATATTAAATCTAGAAATTAAATTGCAAACAATTAAATTATGCTAACCTGTATGTGACTCCTTCCTGAGCTTAACAGACATTCTCTAATAAGGGAGCTTGTAGAAAATCTCAATTTTGGTGCAATTCCCTAGAAGAGAGACAATAATTGAACATCAAGCTCCAACTCAAGATAAAGGGTATCAAAGAAGTAAATGTCACCTAATGTAACAAACCATTCCTATTTTTCAGCCATTTCCTTTGTTAATTTCAGCCTTTAATAAAGATAATTAGAAAAGACAGAACAGCAGTGGTAAATGTCAAGATGCTAACATTTGCATTTCTGACAATTCAATTACAGATGATTATATTGCTTTCGTATAACAATTAAGGTCTGACTTTTATTTCAATACATTTCTTTGTCAAAAGCACTTTTAAAGATTTTTCATGCCATGCTATACAGCATCAATAAAACTTCCAGTCATGCTCCAGAAGTTTCATTAATGCTAACTTTGGAAACTTATTTATAAATAATCTCAACTGTACAATCTTTTTGGTAAAAATATTTTGAAAATTAGTCAATTACACTACAATTAACTATTCATTTGTAACAGTATGATAAAAAATCCCCTTTATTCTGTAACCATTACAGCAAAGTCTGATTTCTGTGCATTGTCTCCCATGTTCTATAACCATGTTCCACTTCCTCTCAATCCCCGCTTACACGTGGCTGGCAAGAGGCTGTTTTGACCAGTTTGGAGTCAATGGGGTCTAACTGGGCCTCCTGGTCAACTAACACACAGGTCCTAATGGTCAGCAGGTCCTTCCCTCTTTCCATGGCTAACAGTTCCTGTTCAACTCAATTTCTTTTACTTTAGGTATGTCTAGAAATATAAAACCTTTGAGAGTTCTACTTCCTGTTAAATTTGGCTAGAATCAGCCAACATACACAAAATTTGCTGGGTATAAATGGCAGAGATTATGACAAACAAGCAACATTAAAAAAGCCACATACTCTATAAACAAATGGGAATAATCTATGTGCATCTTATATAGCTCTGTAGAAGCAAAGACAGAAGCAAATTTCCTTAGAACTTTCTACCCTCTCTTCTTTCAACACAGTTTGCTGCCCCGAGGCATCTGTGCGCATGGGCATTTGTGCACATGAACACAAAAAATCGCTGAGAAACAAAAAGGAGCTGGTCTGTTGGTGACTCTGCCCCACGTTCTTCAGAACTAGCAGGAACCTCATGAGTGAAGTTTACTGCCAAGCCAAACTACTCTCTACCACCTGCCTAAACACAAAGAGATTTCCCATAAGGGAGTGTGATCTGACCTCAGGTGAGATTATGGAAATGAAATGACAAAAATGCCAGGAAAGCTCAGTCATAGCAATTAACAGAGTCCAGGATTCAATCAAGTCAAGTTATGGCATATAGAAGAGATTTTAAAGCTGACCGTCTTTAATCAACTCATTTTTATCACTAATGAACTGTCAAGTGCTATCAACACTTTAAAAAAGGACACATCAGAATTAGTAAACCTTCTATAAAAAGCAACAACAGAGCACCTACTGCTCTTAGAGAGTCTGAGAATGATTACAAAATTGTTAAATGTTTACAGCTAAAAAATCATAGAAAATCATGGTTCCTTCAGAGAAATGGTTTGTGGAGAGGGAGTATGGAATGGCACTCGCATACATAGGCATGGACATGTTAAAAGTAACTTACAGGTCAAAAGCAGAGTGGTTCTGTTTTTTGCAGTTCCCAAACTAGGAACTGCTGAAGGATATTCAATATAGTATTATGTAAAGACTGCTGTAGAGCCCCAAACACATCTGGAAATGAAAATCCAGACAGAAAGTTTCTGGGATCAATTCTTCTGCCTCTGGCTTAGTGGTGTCTGCAGCCCTGAGCAGGCTTATCACTCCTTCTGTACCTGTCTTTAAACAGAACTGATCTAAACATAATATTAATTTGATCATAGAAGAACTGTAAAGGTGGATCATATTTTGAAGAACCCGAGTTAGAAAACAAGTCTAATACATGCTTTTGACTGTAAGGAGCATGAGTACAGTCTGTAGCTTTAAAAAGTATATATGAATATAATAGAAAGTCTTGTATTGGTATGCTAATGAAAGACAGCATTACTGAAAAGAAACTGTGTTAAATAACATGGCAAATACTGCATGAGAGTGGGGAATGGAGATAAGAACATCTGTAAGAAGTCACCACCAGTCAAGCCTTTAACATATTCTGAAAGGCAAGGGTTGCAGAGAAATACAGGAGAGCCAGCAAAAGCCTCAGCTGGGCAACACTGGACCAGGGGAGATAGCTCGAGGCACGTCCTGTATGCGTGTTGTGTTTGTAAGACTCATAAGACATATAGCCAGAGACGTTATCAGCCAAGTGCCAGATTTCTGGAGGAGTTCTGATCCTCTCAACTTGGGATTCCTTCCAACTGGCAGATTAGCAGTTTTAATCAGACACTGCTTGTCACTGCCTATCTGAACTCCACAACTGTAACCTTGCTGTTGCTACCTTTATTTTTTTAATAAAAGACAAATTTATTGGGAATCAAAGTGCCACTGAAGCACAGCTGTCAGTCAAAAATACTCAACATCTCAGCTAGCTATAAATAACTTTTCAAGTGGGAAGAACGTGGCTTGCCTAGCATAGGAATAATATGAGGGTTCTCATGAGCATGTCTAACACTTTCCCTTTTGCTTAGCATTCACATTCAGTGCTTAGTGCTGACAGAGTTAGCAGGAGATACTTGCCAGTAAAGCTTAGGGAACACTAGAAGATGGAGGCATCTGAGACTGGAGGTAAAAATCACAGCTATCTCATTTGGCAAGCAAGGACAGGAACCACAAGTTCTTTTTGGGACCCTCCTTCCAATTCCATCAAACACAGCTTCTTTATTATTCCTGAAAATGGAGTCAGTATGCCAAAATCCTTTCTTAAAACTGTTCTTTCTGCACTGGAGATGGAATGGAGCAACAGATGCTTCTGCAGCCCTCATTCCAGGGCAAAGATGGATTTCATTTACACTGTTCCCAAGGACATGGAATGTATGACATTTCTGTCATACATCAGACAACTTTTCAAAGCTACTACAGTGTCTTCATTCAGCTACACATCCAAATGACTCTGATCACATCTCCTCACACCTCACAAATTATGGCTCCTTCTCTTTACTAGAAAATACATATTTTTTGTATTAAAGAACTCGGTGCAACAAAAAAACCCTCAAACTTCTCTAGTGGCTCTGCTTCGACAAAGATTCATTATATTGCATTTTCGAAAAAACAGAAACCATTTTGCTAAGACCACCTAATTTATTACTACCTCCCTATCTATTCTTCCTCAAGACCAGAAAAGTACCTATTCTGTAGGAAATATGAAAGCAATACTGTCTCCCTCCCTCTCTTGAGCCACCACTAACATGCATAGGATAAGCTATAGGATAGCAAAGAGATGCTATGGCCAAAAAATAATAGCTGTTTTTGTAGGGATAGTTTAAGCTGCTGCAGAACCATACACTTCATAACACAAAATCACAGCTTTAATTCATTCAAATGTAACACAGCATTAGACACCAGATTAGCACTTCTAATTGCAAGTGACTGGGGAATGTCCAAGTTGCCCTTGCAGGGGAAAGACTATACCAGCTAAAAGATACCAGTGACCCTTAATCAGCATTTTCCTCTTGCCTTGTGTTTTTAATCCAATCACAACGGACAGGGCAACTGAGTCCCTGTCTTCTCAATCCAAATGTCCTGCCACTCCACTCATAAAATTTAATCAAAATAAGACAAACAAAACAAACCCCAAAACACATCTCCCACGTCATCACCATCACCTTCAAAGTGCCTTCCTGAGTTATTCCACTGACACCTAAGATTTAACAGTCAAACTCTAGGAAAGGGCAGTGTGAGATAAATTCATTTTCATTTACAATGTACTTGAGCCTTTATCTCCAGAAAACGAACATGAATTCATTGCACTCATTCTGACAATTAGTTGTCATTTATCATAGGTTTTTTGAAACTGTAGGCAAGTTACTAAATGAGTGTGAATGGCCTGAACAGACCGTAAGAAACAGGGTTTGGAACTGAAAAACAATCATGCAGCACTAACTAACCTAAATCTCAGTTACTTACTATTTTAGTGGTGTTCTTGCACCTCAGGGAGGCCCACAAGTCAGATGGTATAGCACTATAAATTTGTATTGACTGTCATTGTCCTAAACAGTACTTAAACTGTCTGAAAGAAAATGTGACAAAGAGAGACCGAGGAGGGAGGGTTACATGGTTTCTCTGTTGAGAACCGTGAAGCTGATATGATATCTCCCTCTTCTCTTGCATCCCTTCAACTACCAACTGCACCACAGATTAAACTGAATGGAAGACATGTCATGGTGCCACCCTGCAAACCAAGTGGAAACTAAGTTTTTCACATTAAATAATTTATTGAAGCATTTTGAAAAAAGATTATACCTTCATCAAAGTTCAACTGCAGATTCGTACATTCAACACCTAAAATGGCAAAATCTGTCAGAAGTAATCTCTTTTCATTTGGAGTAGTTCAAGAGGTTTCTTCAGTGAAACACACTGTATCACAAATACAATCCACAGATATTCACTTACTGTAAAAGAAGAGGACCTCTTCATTAAAATCTCACGATCTAAACCATGGTGCCCACGGGTAAGCTTAGGGTCAGGGAACAGGAAATCTCTTGTATTTTCTTCATATGTAGCTAGAATTTTTCCTACTAAAAAGAAAATATATACTTTAACTGGAAAACAGAAAAAGACATACAGTACAGACACCAAACACAAGACCACATTGAAACTAAGATAAATTTTGTTCCTTACAAATTAACAGCATGGCTCTAAAATGTGTATCACACTAGGAAATAACCTCATCAAGTTAAATCAGCAGCAGAAACATGCAGAATTTACTCTGAAAGTATGTTTCACTGTTACTGTAAAAAAATTACAGAGCAGTTAACACAATCTTCTTTAAGAGATATATGAGAAGTTTTCTTTAGGCAATTCTTCAGTAGTTTTCCTCTTTCTTACCCTTTCATGCCACAGAAGAAACCAGTATTTTTTTAATGGCAGCCAATCACTTATTAAATAAAAACTGTATCACTCTATATTACAGAACAGTAACAGTAGTAGTAATAGTACAGTAATGAGAAAGAAACGCAAGCAACACCAAAATCATTATCTCAAGATTTTCTCGCTATCCTGGTTTGCTACTTTTTAAAAACATTATTTTCTTTAGGGAAAAACCTTGAATGTATATTATGAAAAATTTAAATTGTACTATTGCAGTCATCTTGTCAGCTTATATTGGGCTGTATCACACTTATCTCCAACCCCTGAAATTAAATTCCTTATCCAAGATCTTTTACCCTCCCACAACAAAAATCTATGTTCAGTACAATTCTTCAAGTAAACAGTCTAGCAAGTCACCTGAGAGAAGCAAATGTTTCCTTGAAAGTACTAAGGACAAGTGACAAAGAGTGCTTTTAATACCAGTTACCAAACAAGTCCTCTTTAAAACTTGACTTTATTCCCAATACAATGTAGATTTACATTATTCATGGGAACACTTGAATTTCATTACAATAGATTTTTATAATCATACAAACCAATAACAGAAGTATGACAAATCACTATTTATTATCTTCACATATCCCAAGAGATCTGTAATACTTATAGTGAGAATAAGAGTTTTCCCAATGGTCACCATTAAAATGGAAAGAAAAAAAGTGTCATTCTGAGAACAAGATTATGCACTCTGAAATTTCACAGACAGCCACTTTGCAAGTGAATTGTGATGCAGTTAATAAGTGTGCATTGGATGATTTCCGTTTATTTTCAATTTTTAAAGTATTATCACTTTCCTAAGCCAGAGTAAGGCACATTTCAATATTCAGTTATTATTCTCTTCCAAGAATGAGATCCTCTTGATCTATTAACATTTTATATCCAGAGGACTATTTGTTGAAGAGCTTTCTATGGCGTTTGTATGTTGGAAAAGTGATTGTGCTGTAATGGGCAATGCCCTCATGGAAATTCACCTATTAAACTGCATAATTTATGAAGAATCTGATACAATACCTGGAGGAACGAGCTGTATTAGTTCAAGTACTGCTGTGTCAACTAGAAAGGAAAAAAGTTTTTTCGTGAGTTAAAAAAACCTAAAATGGAAAGCAATTCTCAGAGTCAAAAACTAAGAAGCTTCATAGCACTGTATATAGTGCACTATTTCCACTACACCAACAGTAAGAGAAAATTAAGAACAGCTTGCATAAATACCACAGATGAACCCAATGGCATTAGCAGTGTACAAATGGCAACTCTAAATTTGACTTAGAACTTGGTAAGTTCTATCTGTTTCCAACTTTGTCCTTCTTTTAAAGAAGATGATGCAGGCTTCACCACTTTTTCAGACAATTCCCAGTATGAGGAAGCATATTCCTGGAGTTTGGGTTCAGGGTCATTGTTGTCTCACTACAATTCATTATGCTCCAGAAGTGGCAAAACATAATTTTCTTAAAAAATGAAAAGAATAATTTTACAAAAACCAAAAGTTTATGCTTATATTATTTGAAAATTAATCAAATAAATGATCAGATAAAGGATCCCATTACCTATCTGGCTAACCAGATGGATTTTACATTAATTATGACTTCTTACCCTTTTCCTGTTCTAAAGCAAGTAGCATACATTTCTAGGGGCATTTTGTTAGTTAACAGTATTTTGGGTAAGTTACTAGTAACCAAAGACAGCAAAAAACCTCTGCCTGCATTGGCAACAAATCTCCCATTCTGAAAACCCACTAGTACTAGGGTCCTACTTATTTAGTACATGATATACTGCATTGGTTACCCACTAGCTTTGCAGGAGACAGGCTCCTGATAGAAAAATTATCACACACTTTAAACCTCCAAAAAGTCTTTAGAGCCCACACATGCATAACATTAATACATACATAACATTAATACATACAACATAGTACACACAAAAAGCAGAACCTACGTTCCAGTAACTCCACAAGGTCTCCAGGATCAACTATATCAGCAAATGTCTGGAAAATAAATTAATAAATAATAATAATGGCACAGTCAAAGTCACCAGAAGAACCTTTGCGGAAAGAGAGGAAAAAGTTTTTAAAAAATCAATATTCTTCCTTGCTTCAGATGGTTGTCAAAAGTCCTGCCCCCACTGGAAAAAGAAAGGAAACTGAAATTGCCATTTGGCACATGATCAAATTCACTGAAAGCTAGCTGTTCTTGTCACATGCTTTCCAGCCATTCAGGGTTACCTCTCCATATTTAAAGTAGGCAGTACTGTGAAGAGTTGAACATGTAGAGATAAGTATTGTCTGAGAAAATTTCAAGAGAGAAAGATAATTGCTGAATGTACTAGAATTCTGATAGATGAAGAATATGTTCTTTAATATATTAGTAACATTTTAAGCTTCCTTTTTATGGAAGTGAGTATTCATGCATAGAGTACTGTTGCAGTTGTGGTTTTTTATGTTTTGGGGTTGTTTTTTTTTAACTAAATAGCATGTGAATAGATAACAGATTCCTACCTAATTTTGTAAGAAAGTCTCAGCAGAGGTCACTTTGCTACTCAAGGTACCAAACACTAAAAAATACCAAAGTATTGGTACTTCACAAGTATCTAGACCTATTTAATAGCTATTGGTAAGACAACAGATACTATTATCAGTTTTCATATTCACGTTTTTTGTAAGCAGATAGGTCTTGGTGTCTTGGAGTTCCTCTAAATTACACTGAAAATAGTATTCAGTACATTTCCCTGAAGCAGTTTGTGGGATGTTTGCCTTTAAAAAACTACTGTCTTTTTTACTCTTCAGTAGCTGGTGAAATTATCACTGTTTGTATCTTACCCACATCACCAGAGCGTCACTGATGTTTACTCAGTCTGGTTTTCAAAGTGCTGGGGGATGCTTAAAGGAAAAGAACTAGAAAGGGCAAAGTATTATTATTCATAGGTAGTCAAGATGCCAGATCATATCTGTAAGATACTGTGTTTCATTATCCCTGTGGTACTAATAATGAAGCTAGTAGGGACTCAGAATATGTGATAAACAACTATATATTATAAGGCCAGAGTACCAACCTGGGAATTCTGGTGACAAACCATAAAAAAAGTATCTCAAAGGGAGAAAGATGTCACCGTCACCAAAAAGGCTTAAGTTGCTATTCCATCTTTCTACTAAATTAAGTTGAATCTCCTATATCTTACAGTCTTTGTTCTTCGCTTTGCCATCATTTTTAGAACAACAACATTCAGCTCCTTCCAAGCCAGGAAAACAGACACTGAAAAAGGACAGTTCACACAAGAATGAACAAATACCTAAAAAGCCTCATCATACATAATAGCTGTCAGTACACATAATTCCTGAGTGACTGTGTGGATAATACAGGCACACACCCTCCTTCTGCTGAAGAGAAGCAGGTGTTATAAAGCTTTGCCATCCTCAGTGTAATTACTTGTGCTCAGGGGCTTCGAAGTGAGTTTTTGTGGAGTTTGGGATGGGTTTTATTTGGCTTGTGTTAGCTCTTGACATTATCTTACCTTTTCAAAGACTAGTTTTTCTTGAAAGAAGAGTGGAAATGCTGCAGGGACACATTGAGTTTTTTTGTACTGCCCAAGTACAGAGACACTGAGATAAAGTTCCTCTTTGTCTTTCAGCAGCACTCCAGGGCAAGTTATCTGTAAGAGTAACACATTCATTAAAGAAACTGAACTTTAGTTATAGAAGTAATGACTGTTTTCAAGATAAAAATGAAATGGTCAAGGCTGAAATGGTTGATTTCTGAGAGTCAGATCATAAGAGATTAGAGTGAAAAAATTTCTTTTCTAAAGCAATTTTGTTTGTACAGACTGACCAGGAAAAATAGTCACCAACTTAAAATAATCAAGACCAATTACTGTAAGTAGACCTACTGCGTTGTCTTCAACCAAAACTGAAACCTGGCATCCTAATCTCAGGTTAATACACTTAAAGGCATGTACTGGCTATAGAAGAGTTAACCACCAAGGGTCACATCAGCTTTTATATGAAGAATCACATAGAATGAAGTCTGCATAATGCCAAGACACAAAACCCCGTCCAGATCTTAGTCTTGACACAGAGAGACCCGTACTCTGTCCAGTCACCAAAAAGGGCAAGTTTATTTGCAAACACTATATTGACCTTGTCTTCTCATGTATAAATGAGAAAAAAGCAACTGTTGTTCCGCTACCATGAGACACATGGCACACAAAGTTGTATCTGAGAAATCTGGCCACTTTGGAGGGTATTCAAGGCAGGGAAGGCTCCTCAGTAGGCTGCCAGATACTGCCACTGATGTCTCAACTTTATCTGGACAATTCTTAAAGTAAGAAGAACTTGGTATGTTTTTAAAGCTCTGATGAACATCAGACGTACTTACTTGTGTTTTCACTGCAAGTATGTACACAACTCACTGTGAAACTATTTGCTATTTTCTCCAAGCCACGTGGTTTAATCCTGTTACTCAGCCAGAGAACTGTTACCTTTCACAGAATCCCAGAATCCCGGGGGTTGGAAGGGACCTCAGGAGATCATCTAGTCCAACCTCCCTGCTAAAGCAGGTTCCCTACAGCAGGTTGCACAGGAAAGCATCCAGGTGGGTTTTGAACATCTCCAGGGATGGAGACTCCACAGCCTCTCTGGGCAGCCTGTCCCAGTGCTCCGTCACCCTCACAGGAAAGAAGTTTTTCGTTAAGTTTGTATGGAACTTGAAGTGTTCCAGCTTTTGCCCATTGCCCCTTGTCCTGTCACGGGGTAATACCAAAAAGAGCCTGGCCCCATCCATTTGGCTCCTGCACTTCAGATATTTATAGACATTGATAAGATCCCCTCTCAATCTTCTCTTCTCCAGGCTAAAGAGTCCCAGCTCTCTCAGCCTCTTCTCATATGGCAGATGCTCCAGGCCCCTCATCATCTTTGTGGCCTCCACTGGACTCTCTCCAGAAGATCCCTGTCCCTCTTGAACTGGGGAGCCCAGAACTGGACACAATACTCCAGATGTGGCCTCATCAGGGCAGAGTAGAGGGGAGAACCTCCTTGGACCTGCTGGCCAGGCTCTTTTTAATGCACCCCAGGATGCTGTTGGCCATTCTGGCCGCAGGGCACGCTGCTGGCTCATGGCGAGCCTGCTGCCCACCAGCACACCCAGGTCCTTTTCCACAGAGCTCCTCTCCAGCAGGTCAGCCCCCAACCTGTACTCATGCAAGTGGTTATTCCTCCCCAGGTGAAGGACTCTACACTTGCTCTTGTTGAACCTCATCAGGTTCACGTCAGTTCTACTGCTCACTTTTTATCACAGTATAATAAATATGAGGTTGTCTCTTCCAACATAAGGTTGCTGCAGAAAGTGTTCATACTTTCAGTTGCCAGGTAGAAAGAGAAAGGAGGAGAGTGACAGGAATTAAAATAAAGACTTTGGTTACGGTCTCCTACTCCCAAATGAACGTTTTACTTGAGAAATCCTACCTGGATCTAAAAGAAAACTATATAAACAGCAGAAAAACGCCTCAGGTGAAAGAAATAACAGAAACAATGTGTGATAGATTACTACAGATACAGTATAAATTAAAAAATAGTGCTTCTACTCATAAATATCTGAGGAGGAAAAAAAAAAGGGGGGGGTTCTCTCCATGTTAATGAGGGCTGCAAATCTGCAAGAAAAGTGCCAGAATAATAGATATCCCAACTGAAATAGACTGTCAAGCGTTGAACAGCTTGTGTGACACTCGTGCAGTTGCAAGTGTGAATAGCAACGAGTGAAGGAGAGATTTCATTCATACAAGGCAAGATTCCCCAAACTACATGCTACAAGTCATATTAGCTCAGTTCTTGCTTTTCTTATTGCCATTTTTGTACAGTTTACAGACATTTTTAGCTGGGGTTCTGTGCCTTTCACTTTAGAGAAGGCAACCAATATTTGCCTGTTTATTGAGATGAAAAGTGAGAGGTTTGAAGACATCAGAGAAGGCAAAACTGCAAACAACAGGTGTCATTTATTCTGTTAACCTGTAAAATACAAGAAATTCTTACAAATCAGCGTGGGGGGCAAGACAGTACATGTGAAAACTTGTGCTTCTACTACCCTTGAGATAAACTGAACAATTCATTGCCTGGGCTGGAACACCAAACCTGTATTTTCATGGAACTTTAAACCAGCTCCAAAAATGAACGGCACATGTATATCTGCAGTTCATTAAATCTATTTTCTAGTATGTAATGCATAGAGCTGCATAACAGGAGACAAATTGAAGCTCTTCTCTGACTGCAAACTGTTCAGTCAGGATAAGAGACCATTTTAAACACCGTAATACTATTATCTTTGGATCAGCTAAGGAAGAGGGATATGAATGCTGCAATTAACTGATTTACGACAGATCATTTTACAGAACGATGATAAATGTTTAGGACAGCGTTACCCTGGACTTTTCTGCTGCAGTCCCCAGGAGGATGGAAATTGTGTACCAGCTCTGGTGCTGGGACATCACAAATAGCCATAAAGAAATCACTGAATTAATCTCATGGAAAGGAATTGAATTCTACTGATCCACAGCCCCCTATGGCATTTGTTTGGTACACTCAGTCCCAAAACTGTAGCTGCATATGTGACCGATGAAAGAGGCAGGCCTTGAAAAATCCCTTTAATTGCCCATTACCATCGAAACAAGAAGAGTTCCCTTTGAAGGGCAATGGACAGTATTAACTTCTGCTGAGTGCAAGCTTCCAGACAGAATACTATTTTGGACTTAGAGTTGCAAAAATAATCTTCTCAATGTGAAGAGATGCCATTTTAGTCTCCTTACCTGGCAGTAATCCACAATGCTATTAATTCATCTTAGTGCTTAGAGTTTTATCTACCTCCACTGCTGCTTTTGTGAATTCTCCATGTAGCAATGACATGAAGAATAATGTGAATTTCATTCTGCTGCTACATGAGCAATCTAAATGCCAGCAGAAGAGGTAGGCACCAAAATTAGTCTTGAAAAAACAAATAACAATGAAACCTCAGTCTAAGCAATCATGAATTATTCAATTTAAATTAATGGCAGGATAAACCACATAAGGTCTTTAACCAAGGCTTTCCATTTTAGAAGAGCAGCCTTTCAGAAATCAAGAAAACTAGCAGTGAAACAAACCAAAGAGATAGAGGATTTGGATCAGAAAAGACCTTGGAATTTCCCTAAGTCAAAAGGAGCAAAACTCATTTGTATCCTAAAGCAAGGGAAAATATTAACAAAGAGGACAAAACTTCTGACACAAGTGGATTGGTTTCAAAGAGGGTTGAGAAATATGCAAAGCATTATAAAAGAACAGGAAAAGGAAGGATGTGAAAACTAACAGATCTATGTCCCAAACACAACTATTTTACTTGGTTTAAATGATACTTAATATAGCAGAAAAAGAAAACAAACAAACAAAAACCCCAACCTAACTTAAAGAATGAAATGATGGAAACTGAAGTTATCCAATATGTACTAGGCCTGGACCACGGAGTCTCAGGGAGGTTGAATCATCTTCAGCCCAGGTTCTGAAAGAAAGTAATTTTTCTTGCTGAATCTATACATAACTAAAACCTATATTATGAAAACAAGGATAGTACCATCTGCTGAAAAATAACAAAAACAAGGTGCATGTGAGGCAGAAAAAGAGCTCTGAAACATTATAATCCCACCAATCAGAATATTTAAATATGCAAAAATAAAGAATAAATGATATGGAGGAAAATATGACTAGAAAAAAGCCCAGCAGCACATTTCATAAAAATAGATCAGTGAAGCAAAACCTGACATTTTCTTGAAAGTCTATTTTCTGGACAAAGGATCTCTAATTTATCTGGACATCAGTAACATCATATGGTGCCACATGAGAAATTATGCCTTAGGATGCAGAAGATGGGAGTTAGTAAGAAAGTCCTAAGGTGGTACAGAACTGGCCAAAGGACTGCATCAATAATGTGCAAAACTGGGAGGCATCAAGCTGAGGGTTACTATTAAAAACATGCCTTTATATATCCTGGGATCAGTGTCTTTTAATATTTTTAATGACCCTGACACATGAAGTCAGAGTGTTCTCATGGAATTTTTCCAATTAAAATTCAGAAGTCATCAAAGGTCAAGAAAAAGATATAGAAAAATGCTGGCAGCACCACAGTAATAGAAATGAGACGCACCTACTGTGTAACAACAGTTTCTGCTTTCACTGGGGGGGCTAACCTTCAAAGCTGGCTGAGGGGATGATGATCAGTGTGTTAATAAATTACAGCATAACTGCAGTGCAGCTGTGAAGAGACTAATATTAAGTTACATAGGATGAATTTTGTACTTTTTTCCCCTTGACATCACCTAAGGCAACAGTGACACCCCATCTGGAATGTTGAGTTCAATTCCGATCCTGATCAATGCAGGTTCATAGTGGAAGAGCAGCACCCACCCTTAATCTGATCAGAAGACTGGTGAGCTTATCACACAAAATACTGCCAAAAGAACCAGACCTCTTCAGCTGACAAAGATGAACCATGAAACGAGAGGACTGCTGCCCAAAAGACACATCAAGACAGCAAACATCAAGGAAGAAAAAAATAAATAAATATTTAAGTGAAAGGCCAGTGTTGACATTTGTGTAAGAGCAGGACACCAACCAGCCAACAGGCAATTTAGGCTGGAAAGTTTTCAAACCACCACAGGAGTGAAATGCCAAAGTAGGCTCCAATGGGAAAAAAAAAGGCAGAACAAGTGGTTCAAAACCAAACTAAATACACTTACTAAAAGGGTTATCTGAGAGAAATTATTTAGCACAGCAGGGATATAACTGAACAACCCACATGGGCTGGATGGCAAACTCAGATCTGTGTTGGAGATTTCCTGTTCTCTCCCTTTTCACCATTATTCGTAGCCTTGAGAGTGGGGTGAATATGAAATATCCCACAACTGAAGAAGCCTGACAGTGGTGCAATGCCTCCTCTGTATGCTCTCCTGGCACATGAACAGTTCAAGGCAGTAGGAACAGAAGAGGAAAGCACATCTGCTCCTTTCTGGGAACCAAGTGGGCCTTTGTATTACGAAGACAAACACCAGCTGTTGGGACAGCACAGCAGCACTGTTAGGGTGCTACCCTCACCATGTATGTGTAGATATTCACAGCTCTATTTTAGAGCAACCACACAAATATGGGAACAAGAGTGGTTAAGCAATCAGGAATACTGTGTCCATTTCCCAGTATGTACTTTCCGGATCTGCGATCTGCACTTGAATTTTCTGGATGGCACCTCAGGCTTTCCTTTCGGCAACAAGTATTCTGGCAGCACTTGCCCGGTGAGGAGGCCCCACCTCTGGATTGCAGCGACCAGGGTCGATGAAGCCAGCAGCTCCAGAGTAACAGAGCACTACCTACCTCAACTGCTTCTTAAAAGTTATCAGGAGAATGATGCAGTCTTACCCTGTATGCAAACGGAAAACTTTACCAACTTTGCACAAGGAACTGTCCCAACATGATTAATGGAAAAACTTTCTACTTCCACACTGATGAACCTCCACCCCCCATGTAACACCCAAGTACTTCAGAGATGCCCGGTGCCACCTCCTGCCCCTCACAGGGACCTCACCCTTCACCGGGGAGCACGCCCCGTGTACAACCCGCTGTTTCCCGGGATTTCTTTGGCTCTGTCTTTTCAAGAGTGCTTTTTCCACACCATACAGCTTCACAGCAATCACTGTCTCTTAAAAA
>NW_010302351.1:0-523 GCF_000700745.2 Antrostomus carolinensis
TCCCAGTATCTCCCAGTCCATTCCCAGTTCATACTGGTGGATCCCAGTCCATTCCTAGTCTGTCCCAGTACCTCCCAGTCCATTCCCAGTTCATACTGGTGGGTCCCAGTCCATTCCCAGTACCTCCCAGTCCATTCCCAGTTCATACTGGTGGGTCCCAGTCCATTCCCAGTCCCTCCCAGTCCGTCCCAGTCCATTCCCAGTTCATACTGGTGGGTCCCAGTCCATTCCCAGTCCATCCCAGTATCACCCACTCCATTCCCAGTCGATACTGGTGGGCCATAACTCTATCCCCAGTCCATTCCCAGTTCCCCCCAATCCGTTCCCAGTCCCCCCTAGTCTGTTCCCAGTCCATCCCAGTCCATACTGGTGGGTCCCATTCCAATCACCCACTCCATTCCCAGTCGATACTGGTGGGCCATAACTCTATCCCCAGTCCATTCCCAGTTCCCCCCAATCCGTTCCCAGTCCCCCCTAGTCTGTTCCCAGTCCATCCCAGTCCATACTGGTGGGTCCCATTCCA
>NW_010302352.1:0-1213 GCF_000700745.2 Antrostomus carolinensis
CAGCCCAGTGCTCCCAGTGCAACCAGCACAGTGACCCAGCACCTGCAGACAGGGAGGGCATCACATGTTAATTAGCTTGTTTCCCCTGAAAATGCTGGCAGATCTCCAGGGAATTCAGTGAGGTCACGGGTTGCTATGACAACTGGAGGGAAGGGGCTGGAATTGGGAAGGGTGCTGGCATTTCCAGGATGGAGCCACATGTCCTGGGTGCTCACAGGGGCTGGGATGTGCGGCCGAGGGACATGGCTCGAGTGCCTGCTGGGTGCTGGATCGGTGCTGGGGAGGAGCAGAGCCGGGAGCAGGGCCACATGCTGCCCTCAGCATCCCGTGCCCGCCTGCCATGCTCCTGGCTGCATTGCCCACTGGTACCCAGATTGCACACAGTATGTAGCTCTAGGACTCTCCCCACTGGCCCGGCCAACTCCTCCTTGGCCAGGGCTCTCCTCTCTTCCATTTTTCCAGCCTGATCAGTGAGGTCTCACACCCCGTTTCACCACCACAGCCTCTACTTGGGGTGAGAGATAGTGAAAGCACACGGGTCCCGTCCTGCCAGCCCAGTGCTGATCCAGCCTGACCCCCAGAGACAGAGCTGAGACCCCCCCATCCCCTCCATGCCTCTGCTGATGAGCCAGAGCTGCACAGGCAGCTGCAGAAGCCTGCAAAATCTGGGACCAATAATAACCTGGAAGCTGGTGCTGCCAGTAATTCCTATACTGGGCCAAAACTGGAAAAGCTGTTTCATGATTGGACCCGATGATCTTAAAGGGCTTTTCCAATCCAGGCAATCCTGGGATTCAGTGAGCAAACAGAAAAACTGTGCTTTCCAGCTGTAGTGCAGCTACAACCCAGTGGGATTGTCTCCCTGCTGCCAGAGCACCGAGCCCTGGTGCCCACAGAGCTGCTGG
The DNA here is from genome assembly GCF_000700745.2 of Antrostomus carolinensis. Lineage (NCBI taxonomy): Eukaryota > Metazoa > Chordata > Aves > Caprimulgiformes > Caprimulgidae > Antrostomus > Antrostomus carolinensis. Next base: position 906 of record NW_010302352.1, read on the forward strand.
GATCCTGCTCATCCCTGCCCAGCCTCGCACAGCTCATGGGATGGTCAGACTCTGCTGCCTGTTGCATTTGTGTCTCTTTTCCCCTGGAATTTCAGACGCTCACTGGCCCCTTGAGCTGCCGAGCACATCTCGCAGCCTGAGGATGCTGACGCTGAACATGTGCACGACAAAAAAAACCCCACAGCCTTCCCGGCTCCCCACATGCTGCTGGGTAATGTGGGCGCTGGTATTTATCGGCGGGTCCCCCAGCTCCCACTCGGCCTCTCTGGTAAAGGCTGGGCTCGGCTGCCACCCACGGGGAGCTGCTG
>NW_010302352.1:1263-1718 GCF_000700745.2 Antrostomus carolinensis
TGAGGCAGAGCCCAGACGCTGCTTGGGGAGCTGCCAGCCTGGCACCACAGACACCGAAATCTGGAGATTGTTCTTCTGGTGACAAACACGTTCCCTTCACTTGGAGCAGGGAGTAAAATGGGTGTTTTTATATAGTCAGGCTCTGAGGCATCAACCCGGGGCTGAGGCATCGACAGGGCAGGTGCTGACACAAATGTCACTAAAACGTGTTTTCCCGGGACACAGCGTCGTTCCAGGCTGCTGGCAGCCAGGCACACACTTACTTTCAGGACTGAGCATGGATATTCATTTCCTACCCCTTTGAGCTCCTCTGCTGTCCTATGTGTACAGTGGATGTCCAGCTCTGAGGGATGCAAAGCGTCCTGGATCTGCCCGGACTGGGCTTTCCAAAAGGAATCAGCACAAGCTGCAATCAAAGTCAAATCCACGGGCTCGTGCTCCTAAACCACCCCAGC
>NW_010302352.1:1738-3885 GCF_000700745.2 Antrostomus carolinensis
GTCCCCCAAACCCCCCCCAGCCAGTTAACCCCGTGCTGAAGATGGAGCAGCAGCCACAGCATCACCCGGCAGCGTGAGTCCTCGTGCTCCACGTGCGCTGGAGGAGGATGCAGCTGATCCCATGTGCCGTGTCCGTGCCCCAGCAGCGCTGGGCTGGGCAGGGATGAGCGGGATCCCAGCAGCTCTGCGGGCACGAGGGCTCGGCGCTCTGGCAGCAGGGAGACAAATCCCACCGCCCTGTAGTGCAACAGCAGGTTTTCTGTTTGCCCACAGAATCACACAGAATCGCCTCGATTGGAGACCTTTAAGAAGAACCAGAGACTCCCCTCCTGCTCACCTGAGTGATGACTCCTGGTGCCAAGGACCCACCGGCACCCCGGGGTAGCGTTGTCATCTTGGAACCCACTCAGTGGCAAACACGGAAAAGGGGCTTTGTGTGTGTGTGGCTCCGAGGGCAAAGGGCTTTCCTCAGCCAGGAGCCTGAAATACCTGTCAGAGGAGGGGATTCCAGGTGCTCCACGAGGTGCCGTGGCGTGCCGGGCTGGCAGAGCCGCACACCCACCACAGTGTTCTCCCATCTCATGGCTAAAATGAAAACTGGTGCAGCCAGGGCAGGGTGAGGAGCACGGGCTGGGGTTAGCGGGCTGCATCCTTGCCCAGCAGCAGCCGTGATGAGCCAGGTGAGTGTCACCAACCTCACCGGGCAGGGCGAGTGTCACCCGGCCACCAGCATGGACATCCCTGCACCTCTCACCCCACTTCCCCGCCAGCACCCGGCCACCAGCACTGGAGCTGCGCAGGCAGAGAAGCGGCGTCTGTGTGCAGTGCTGTGGGGACAGAGGGATGTACGGATCAGGGCTTCTCACCCAAACCAGGACGCTGCGAGTTCGTTAGGCTAATTTGTCACTTAGAACTTCCTGGGTGTCAGGAAGGGGCTGGCTGTGCCTGACCCCCGGGTGCCAGCAAGTCAGCCACGTTGTGGAAATCATGTATTTGTTGACATTTTTTAAATGGAAAGCTTAAGAGCTGTTATTATGCTGTGCAAAATTATTTCAGCAGCCCTTTGAACCGCTGAGCTATTCTCTGGGCATCTCAGCCCCGGGGATGACAACGTGGTAATTTATGCCGGCAGCTCTCGCTCACTCGGAGCCGGCACAGAGAGCTGCTGCCGGCACAGCCCCTCGCTCCTCATCGGCACTGCTTGGGTGCCGGCTTCTTCACCCCAGGCATGAAGGGAAAGTTGCCCTAGAACCATAGAATCGTTCAATTGGAAAAGACCTTTGAGATCATTGAGTCCAACTGTACCTGTCCACTTACCCTTAAGATCATCAAGTCCAACCATAAACCTAGCACTGCCAAGTCCACCACTAAACCCTGTTCCTAAATGCCACATCTACACAGCTTTTAAACTCCTCCAGGGATGGTGACTCCACCACGGCCCTGGGCAACCCCTTCCAATGCCTCAGAACCCTTTCAGTGAAGAAATTTATCCCGACATCCAATCTGAACCTCCCCTGGCACTTTCCCACCTTCCATCAAGTCACAGCTCGCTCAAGTCCTGCCCCTGGAAGGGGCCCGGAGCAGCCCAGGACATGGCATCTCCCCAGCCCAGCAAGAGCACCAGGTACTGAGATAGAAACTGTCCCTGTCCTGTGGCAGGGTCAGGCATAGCAGAGATGCTCCAAGCACCCTGCTGCAGCACCCCGAGCCCTGTGGCACCCAAACCCTGTGGCACCTCAAACCCTTCAGCACCCCAAGCCCTGTGGCACCTAAACCCTGTGGCACCCCGAGCCCTGCGGCACCCCAAACCCTGTGGCACCCAAACCCTGCAGCACCCTGAGCCCTGTGGCACCCCAAACCCTGTGGCACTCCAAGCCCTGTGGCACCCAAACCCTGCGGCACCCCAAGCCCCGTGGCACTGAAGCCCTGTGTCACCCTGAGCTGCTGCCCCTCGGGCTGGAAGTGGACACACACGACTCGTGGCCGGCCCCACGTTCAGCAGTTTCTGTCACATACGTGAATCATTCATATCCCCAGGGGTTGCTCCCGGGGGAACACGCAGCCGCCACCGCGGGGGCCGTGTCCCATGCGGGGGCCAGGGCTGTCACACACACAGCTGCTGCCAGCACCGTGTGCCAGCACCGGGA
>NW_010302352.1:4161-11418 GCF_000700745.2 Antrostomus carolinensis
TAGCCATTCCTGAGACAAACGGGGGCGTTTTACCAGCCTCTCGGAATGTGTTACAGCTCAAATGTACTTCATACATCTCTGATCCTCTGCTTCCCAGGCCAGGGGTCCCTGCTGTTAGATACAATATTTGCCGCATGATCGACACAACAACATCGAAACCTCCCCTGCAAATCACAGCTGCTGACTGGTAAAGACTGTTCCTGTCCCTACAGGTAACAGTATTTTCAGGTACAAACATCCCCACTCACCCTGTGCCTGATTTTATTACTCTGTGTTTGACTGGCACTTCCCAGGCTGCAGCTCCAGCACTGCCAGCCACTGCGAGCCAGAGCTGGGCTGTGCTGCGGTAGCCCCATGCACAGCACCCCAGCCCTGCACCAGTGCCCTGGGCATCCCCAGGAAAGCACCCCACATCCCTAGAGAAACACCCCACATCCCTGGGGGAGCACCCCACATCCTCAGGGGAGCACCCCATATCCCTGGAGGAGCACCCCACATCCCCTGAGGATCATTAATGTCACAAGATGTTGGCAACCAGGTGCTGGGGAGCAGCTTTGAGGGCAGCAGCCGCTGAGCCGGGTCGCCCCGAGCTCGGCGTGCTCGTGTGCCGGTGCAGACGGTGCTGGGCTGGATCACCTTGGACAATCTGTCCCGGGGCTGGACACGCCGTGCCCGGGTGTGTAATCCCCAGGGCCAGCGGGATTAGCCCAAGGAAGTGAGCCCAGCACCCTGCCGCTGCTGCTGTGGGTGCCCTGGGAGCAGCCCTGCCTGGGGGAGCTTCTGCCCGATGTTATCATACAATTTAGCCCATCTCTAATGAAGAATTTAATAACTGAACTTCTGGAAGCAATTAATTACTTATTGTCATGGAGAAATTCTTTCTCCCTGTATCTACCAGCAGATTTGGAAGACGACAAGCACTCCTCTGTCTGCCAAGACGTGATGGTTTAAGGAGACGTGGGAGCGACAGGACTTGGGTGAGTGGGTGAAACCAGCCCTGAGAGCAGACGACGCTATAAATACACCAGGTGACGCAGGCGGCCGTGGGCAGGACACGGGTGTCACTCGCATTCCCCGCATGGCAAACGCTCCGCAAGTACCCACCGATCAGCTCCGCATTAGCCGCTTAGGCAGGCGGGTGGGATTATCCACCCAAGGGCATTGTGGGATGCCCAGAGCCAGGACCTGCTCCTCCTGCATCCCTTAAGATGCCACATCCTTTGAGATGCCACATCCTTTGAGATGCCACATCCCTGCTCTTCCAGCATCCCTCACAACACCACGCTGCAACCCGGGCTGCTCCCCGTGGAGCTGGTTGTCCACACACAGCTGCTGTGCCAGGCAGTGCCCCGTGTCCACCAGCAGCCGGGCAGGGTAATTAATTACACCTCTGGGTGATTACAGAATCACAGAGTTATCCCAGAATGGCCTGGATTGGAAAAGCCCTTGAAGCTCATCGAGTCCAACCATGAACCCAATACTGACAAGTCAAGTCCCCTATGACTAACCCATGTCCCTCAGCACTGTGTCTACACGACTCTTCAATCCCTCCAGGGATGGGGACTCCTCCACTGCCCTGGGCAACCCCTTCCAATGCCTCAGAACCCTGAGAAAGCAAAGTGCTGCCAGAGCTCAGGGCTTTTCCACAGCATCCTGGCCATGCTGGGGGAAGGGAGCTGGGGCAGCAGGCAGGCTGGAAGGACAGACCCTCCCTGAGGGCAGGATGCTGCTGCAGGGACAGGAATGGCTCTGGGATGGAGAGGTCCAGCAGCCGGGGCCAGGTTCCTACCAAGGGATTTTGTGCAGCCCCAGGGAGAGCAGCAGCTCCCACTCCACACAGCCGTGGGTGACAGGGGGACATCCTGGGACCAGGGAGCTGGAGCTCCAGAGCTGGGGGCTCAGGCAGCCGGGAGAGCATCCCAGGGTCGGGCAGCATCACCCACATCATCCAGATGAAGATGATCACCAGCATCATCCCGATGGGAGATGAGCCCGATGACACACGCTGGCCCTCGCCCAAGGCAGCGCCGTACCTGTCTCCGCGACGCATCAGCGACACGCTGTGTCTGTTCCTCCTCTCCCGGGAGCCTGTGCCGGGACAGGGCGTGAGCCCATCGACACCGCAGCAGCCGCTGGCTCCGGCACCCACCAGCTCCCCGGCTCTCTGGCACCGGTGCCAGCTCACGGGGCTGCCACACCAGCAGGGACAAGGACTGGCCCCGGTAGCAGGGGCGCAGGGATTCACTACTGTGCCAGTGTTATGGCAGAAGTTTAAATTTTGGACTTAAAATAGGATAGAATCATATGCAGAACTGGTAATCATGAGAAAATTGTGGAAGCTGCTAAATAGTTGCTGTGAAGTCCCAGGCCTGTTCCCATCATTCACTCGGTACTGGAGTTAAGAACAAGGTATCTTTGTTGTAGTGTTTTAGAGACTGAGATTTATTACCTTAATGTTTCTAGACACCTTAAGACTCTGTGTTTTACTGATCACTGGGACGTGACAGGGAACGTGCTGAGCCAACTCCATGAGACAAGGTCATTAGAGGGTCTTTTCCTTTGGGTCAGTGGTCCGTGGTGGTCACAGAAGCAACCCTCCGAGTGATTGCAAGGCTTAATGAACAGGCATGGCAAGGTGGATCTGTGATCATGATTTCTGAGAATTTCTTTGACTATACATTATTATCCCGGGAAATATAATGAATCTATAAGTTTCTGTGTGATATAAAGTTTGCTTGGTGTGCTATAGGAAATGCATGTCAGGTGGAGCGATCCCCCGTGCACCCGGTGCCGCAATCAAGGATGCGGCTTCTCCAGACTGCGTTGGTGTGAAGTTCATTCCTGATTTCGGTGACACCAGGAAGAGGCATTTGAGTGTTTTCAGGAACTCACCGCATTGCCAACGCTGGACTGTGCCAGTGTCACCCAGCCCAGCTCAGCCGGAGGAAGGGGACCCCATCTCTGGCAGGCAGGATCCCCAGGGCCACCCCCAGGGCCATCAGAGCAGGGCTGGAGGTTCTGCTGACCCCCCGGCGCTGCACCCAGACCCACAGCGAGGGGACCCACAACCTTCCCGGCAGCAAAACGGGGAGAAAGCGCCTGAGTTTGGCCAGGCTGCTCGGTTCCACACCACAAGGGGATTTGCTGTAACAGATTCCCATCAGCCACAGAAGAGTGACAGGTTTATTTTAAATCAGATTAAGCAGCTGCTGCTGACAGAGCACATCTCCTCGCGGTCCGGGCAGACTTTCCAGCGAGCAGCGCCCACGGGGAGAACGGGGCGGGAAACACCCAGGAAGGCAGCGATGGAGCTCAGCTGCCTCATAAATATGTTTTAAGATCATTTAAAGCCAGATGTGACAGTGTCACATCAGGGCTCGGCCAGCGCCAGGTTCACCCCGGCCCTGCTCACTGCGGCACGCTGCGGCACGCTCCGGGCAGGCTGCCGGGGACTGGCACCGCCACGGATGCAGATGCCGGGCTCTGTAGGATGTTTTCATGTTGGTTATAGAAACAAATAAAACAAAACATTTGCTAATTCAGGGAGATTCTTCTGGATAAGGCAAATTAATCAGATGTGATTCATTCTTGTGCTTTCTCTGCGGGACAGAGGCAGATTGGGGGATTAGCGAGCCGGGCGGGAGCGCTGCGATCATGTGAACCCGAGCTGCCCGAAGGCTCTCCCGCCTCGGCTCAGCAGCACGCGGGGCTGATTCGAGCGGTGCTGGCAGCAGAGAATCAATTAATGGCTTATTCAGTTGTCCTAATGAATCCAGAGTGACCCAGGAATCACTTGGGAATCTCTTTGTTCCATTCCCATTCCCAGCTGCCGACCTCTCCCGTCCTGGCCAGCGCAGGTGAGGAGCTGCCCACGTCTTCTCCGAGCAGCTCAGCCTGTGCTTGGCTCTGTGAGAGTGAAGAGCTCCAAGCCTCCACCTTCGGCCCTTTAAATCAGGCTCCAGCCTCTTCTCCAAACTCTCCCCAAGCTTTCAGTGTCCTTCCCCCCCTGCAGACCCCAGAGAGGCCAGTCGGACAGGGCTGGCAGCAGCGGATGACGCGATACAGCCCCGGTGACATGATGTGTTCTCCCATTGCACACAGAGGCTGCAGCAGCTCGGTGGGACATGGTGATGGCCCAGGCTCTTGTCTCTGCTGCCGGCCCCCACCAGCCTCAGCTCCCCTCCAAGGCAGCTCCCACCAGGATGGAAACGCAGCCTGGTAAGTGGCTCCTCTCTCTCCTGCCACAGATGCAGGAGCTGATGTTTGCACAACCAAAGTGTAAAGGGTTTGCTCGAACCTGCTTTTCCACTCGATCCCGCCTGTCACACCACCTGCAAACTCGGGTAGTGATGATTTTCCCACAGGTCATCAGCAAAACACGTTCAATAACCCGAGTCCAAAACCTCATAGAATCATAGAACGTTGTGAGTTGGAAGGACCCACCAGGATGATGGAGTCCAACTCCTGTTCCTGCACAGGACAAGCCCAACATTCACACCATGTCCCTGAGGGCCTTGGCCAAATGCTGCTGGAATCTTGTCAGGCTTGGTGCCATCAGCACCTCCCTGGGGAGCCTGTTCCAGTGCTCCACCACCCTCTGCCTGAAGAACCTCCTCCCCAGAGGTCCAGCTGCCCTGTTCCAGCAGGTTCCTCAGTTCCAGTCACATTTCAGGGCTGACCCATTGGCCCCATGAACCCATTTCACGTGTGTGCTGGTGACTGCAGCATCCCAGGTACCCAAGGCGCTGGATGCCATACCAGAGCCTATGGCTGGAAAAAGCTCAGGCTCAGCCACCACCAGCCCTACCAGCTCCAGCCACTGGAAGAGGAACTCCATTCACCTTAATTACCCTCTTTTAATTCTTGATTAATGGAGAGAAGCACCAGCTGTTGCCCAGCCTCAGGCAGTCTGGTCAGACGTGGTGCTGCCTGCGCCGGTGCCCAGCACACCCCGCTGCCGGCCCTGCCGCGGCTCGGGGTGCAGCTCCCCACTGTGATGCTGCTGTATCCATAACTCACTGAAAATCAAGATCGGCTTTTTGCAGCGGGTGGAAACCGATGATACAATCCCCACGAATGCTGCATCAGGCTGCCTGCTTTCCCATAGATTTTCTGTCACCAGGAGAGCTTTTCCAGCAGCTGCTGGTGCCTGGAAACCAGGACCGTGGGGGAACCCAAATCAATTGCATCTGAAAAGAGGGAATTTTCTACTAAATCCTATTGCTCCCAGTGGCATTATCCATTCAGGAGCTCTGGCAGCAGCTGGAGTGATGGTTTTCCCCCAGGACACAGAGCAAGGGGGTCAGGGACCAGGGCTGGAGCATCCCAGGAACCTTCTCCTCCATGGTCGGAGGAGTGGGCACAGAAGACACGGAGCAAGAATGAGCAGCAGCAGGGTGAGAATACAACAAGAGAGCTGCAGCTCGGAAGGTACAGGAAGCTCTTGGAGCTGCAGGGCCACCAGAGGCTTTGCAGATGGATGGGCCATTGGCCATGGGCATTGGGAGAGCTGGTCCCACTGCGGGGCCAAGGTCTCCTCTGCTCCATCAACTCTTACCCCAGCCCAGTCCAAGCCACCTCCTCCACTCCCTGAGGGGCTGGGGCATGCTGAGCTGAGGTCCCTCCACCTCCATCCCTCCAGCTCCTCCCAGCTGAACATGTACAGGGGGATTTCTGGATAAGGGGGAATGGGCCGGGATGAGCCAGTGCTCCTGGCTTCTCAGTTTAAGGTGTGAGGGGAGAAAAACAAAGGGGATCTCCCGTGGGTGGAAGGGTTTGGGACACGAGTCCCTCAGCGCTTCAAGTTCATCTTCTCTCTCTCCAGGGGAAGGTTTTCCACGCACACGTACGGCAGCACTTCAGGGATTGTTATTTAGTGCAGGAGTTAATTCTAAAAAGCCCAACCTCAGTCTTTTAAATTAAATCTCCCGTTGTGTGTGGTCTGGGTGTTCCGAGCAGCAGTACAGTGAGTGCGGACCCCCCGCTGCCAGTGGGTACGGGCGAGGAACAAAGCCAGCGTGTGGGTCTCCAGCAGCTCCCCTGCGCCTGGCACCACACGGGCCAGCCAGATTTCTGCTCTTTCAAAGCCAATTTCATTATTACAGCAGAGATTCTAATTTTTTTTTTTCCCGAGCTGGTCTGTTCATAATGGTATGAAACCAGAAAAGGGAGGAATTCCTGCACTGGGGAACAGCAGGAAAAATACAGTCTAAAGGCATCAGGTTTTGCCTGGCAGGGAAATAAGTGAGTTTCAAATGTCAAACCTGCTGAGTTTTGCTGCATTCCAAGGAGCCCTTCCAAGCTGCCTGAGATGTCACCACCGGCGGATTTTGTCTCCCTGTTCCAACTGACTTCAGCAAATGGCAAAAAATGCCACTAAAATACAGCAATTGGCAGCACAAATAAATAAGCTTGTCATCATTTTAGGGTTTTTTTTCCATTTTCTAAGTTAAAAATCTTCTGGATGCCAAATGCCACCCGTTGGACCGATCTCTGTGTGTACACACAATTAGCGGGAGCAACGGGAATGGAACAGAACTGGGGGAGGTGTCAATATGACCTCTGCTTTTCTGCACCTTGGCTAATTAAAATGCATTTTAGAAAAAAAAAAGAAAAAATGAAAAAAGAAAAAATGAAAAAAGAAAAAAAGAAAACCCAAACTGATTGGCCAAGGGTTGAGCAAAGGAAATATCTACTGGGAAACTGGGTTTGGGACAAGGGCCAGCTGTCCAGCTGGTCACATTGCCAGCGAGCACAGGGTGAATGAACCCCAAAATGTCCTGAATTTGCAGGTGCCAGCTGGGGCAGAGCCCGGCTCTGGGGGAGATCAGCGCCTGCCCCTCCTCTTCCCCTGGGGAGGAAGTTCTAGACCCCCATGAGATCTCCTCTCAGTCTCCTCTTCTCCAGGATGAACAAACCAAGTGACTTCAGCCTCTAAGATCCTGCTCCCAGGATGGACCCAGCTCCCAGGACAGATCCAAACCCCTGGGACGGATCCAGCCCCAACTCTTCTCTTCCCAAGGAGCAGCGCAGCCGTCGCGGGACTTGGCTCGAAGTCAGACCAACATGATTCAGTGCCGTAACATTTCCAGGGCCTGGGCGAGATTGGCACGTGGGTGGGAGGGAGCTGGCAGCTGCCTGTGCCGGGGGAGGAGGGCAGGAGGTGTGGATGTGCTGATGGAAGAGAAAGGACAAGCTCAGTCCAGGTGGCTCCTGCCCATCCTGGGCACCCGCAGTGGGCTGTGACCCCCTGCATGG
>NW_010302352.1:11516-13873 GCF_000700745.2 Antrostomus carolinensis
CCCAAGGCCTCCGCCACAGTCCGGGGAAGACCCCCCACCCACTTCCCGCATCCACAGCTTCCCGAGGGAGAGCAGCACCGGGACTCACCCCCTGCCCTCGCCAGCACAGGCTGCTGAGCCCCCTGCAACCTCCATCGGTTACGCTGAGAACAGAAAAAAGTGGAGGAAAAGATGCGCTCGCTGCCGAGAGCGAGGGCAGGAGACCCTCCACGTGCCCTTGTACCCTCACCCAGGGCAGCGGGGCGAAGACAGGCTGGGTGACGTGTGCCCCACGAAACGCAAGACACAAACCAGGACCTGCCACTTGTACCCGAGCATTTAGAAGCAGGAAAATTAAATTACATTAAACTAAATTAAGTTAAATTAAATTAAATTATTAAGTTAAATGAAATTATAGTGCTGAGCCGCCTCGGTGCAGCGACAGTGGATGCAGGATCTGTGCTTGGGGGTGACTCTTCTCGCCGGTCCCTTGCCAAGGACGCGGAGCTGGGTACAAACCTTCCTCCCCGGTGCTGTCGCTTCGCCTCCCGTGTGTTCCACAGACAAACCTGACGCCTGCCAGGGAAGGGTAACGAGAACTGCAGAAGGACAACTCTCCACGGCGTCACACATCACTCATGTCCCCATTTAACTGCATCAATTTGGGCTCTTTTTCCTTAAATATCTGTTCTCTGCAGAGTTAACGGTTTCAAAACATATTTTAGATGTAATGTATGTAAATATATAATTTTACATGTAAACAACACATGTAAAAATAATGTTTTGGTTTTTAACTCCCTCTTCTCCCAGGTTTTTGTTATCAAACATCCAGCTGCCCTGGAAAGATCTCTCCTCGGGTTCGAGACCCCCCGAGCACCACAGCGTTACCCCCGAGGACCCTTCTCCCTCCTGCCTCCACCTCCACTCCTCCTTGCAGCTTTGTAATACAAGTGGCGAACGCAAAACTAAAAAAAAGAATGAGAAAAAATCATGATCTAATTAGCAGCCTTCAGCTACAGCATTGAATTAGCAAAAAAAAAAAAAAAAAAGAAAAAGTGAAAGTGGGTTTAATTAAAACTGTTGCTGGAAGAGAATTTTGATTAACTGATGTAATGCATTAAAATTGCAAATCCCAGAAGCTTAAGTGACAGATAAAATAGCGCAAATGGTTTACAAATTAATTTACTTTTTCTTTTTTTTTTTAAACCAGCACACTGCCTATTATTAAAAATTAATTAGTCATAGAGGGAAAATTTCACAGAAAGGTTACAACAGCACGAGCTGCTGTACGTGTTCCTGTGTGGCTGGCTGTTTACCGGAGCCACAAATCCCAGATGCGTGGTGGTGCTGGTGGTGGTGCCGGTGAAGCTGCTGGAGCCAGTGACCATCCCGGTGAAGAGGAGGGAACCAGGAGGCAACACCCCCAGGAAGATGGCAGCTGGCACCGGCCGTGGCACCACGTCATCACCCGGTTGTGCCAGGCAGCTCCAGCCTTGCACCGACGGTGGATAATCTGGGGGTGCAGCATCCCTGTCCCCTGTGTCCCTGTCCCGGGGTGGTGGCAGCAGGATGGAGACCCACAGGCCAGCATGAGGCTGCAGCCAGGACACGGGGCAGGACCAACCCGCTGGCAGCCATGGCAGCACCAACACCTCTGCAAACCAGGACTGTGGCCGTGACTTTGTACCCCAAGGGATGGGGACCAGGGTGGGGACGGGATGAAGCCAGCTCTGCCCCAGGCCCCACGGTGAGCTGAGGCACCGGACAAGTGACACGAGGATGCAGCTGTCAAGAGCAGACACATTACACTAAAACATTTCTCGACACCATACTGTATTGTTATATTTTTTAATTCCCCTCATTTGGCACATTTGGAAGATGTTTCCATACCCGGTTGCCATGGCGACTCACATTCGCCTCCCAGCTGCTCCAAAAATCCTTTTCTTCCAAAAGCCAGTGGTGGGTCCTGGTCCCACCAGCACCCACACCCCCGACAGCCACAGCTGGGTCCAGCCGGGCACAGGGACCCCCGGGGCTGCCACCACACAGCTGCGCTGCCCAGCCCTGTCCCCAGCACCTCAAAATACCACCAAAGATCCCCAGCACGGACTGGGGTCTCTGGGCTGCTCTTCAGGGGTCACAGGTACAGCCCAGCCACCTTCTCCAGAGCTGCTTTTGTCACTCCACATCCCCCAGTTTGCTCCTTCCCCGCCAGAGCCGCTGGGTTCCCAGTGCGCAGCCAACGCAGACCAAGCCAGGAACAGGCATCTGTCCCTTCACATGATGCCTCAGCACCACTGTCCTGGTTTCACTGGAGTTAATTTTCTTCTTATTAGCTACAAAAGCACTGTGTTTTGTTTTCAGCGTGGGATTTGTCA
>NW_010302353.1:0-18827 GCF_000700745.2 Antrostomus carolinensis
GGTGGGAGGAGGCGGCTGTGAAGTACCGGCCGGTAACGGGAGGGACCACCACCGTGGGAGCCCGTTACTGGCGTTCCCTGTCGGTACTGGGAAGGTGTCGCGTACCACATGGATTATCTGCTCACTTCTGTGTTACCAGAGAGTCCTGTACAAGCCTGTTGCTCAATTTAATGGTACTTGGGAGCAGAGGAGAGGACAGGTCTGGTTATTTCTTTGTGCCTGTGTTGGTGAGCTCCAGCCTGGGTCTGCCCAGGACATTGCTTCCTCTGCGGGGATGATTGTAGCACTTGTTCTGATCCCAAGCCTGCTGTTTCTGGTAGGGGTTTTTCATAGTCTTCCTGTTGCTTTTGGTGCACTTTTAAAAGTAATTTTGAGATTGTAATGATTGACTTTGCCTTTCCTGATAAGTTTCCACAGTTACAATACAGTAGTCCATGAAGAAGATCTCTAAGTGTAACTATTACTCTGTTGCCTTGGGCGAGTCACAACCTCCTCTTTTGCCATTTCTCCATCAGTAAAATGGGGATAATAATACCTCAGAGAGTTGTTACAAGAAGTAGTTAATGTTTGTAGAGGGCTTAAAAGACCTAAGTGTTATTAATTAAGCCCCATGACACATTAAGGTAAGAGTTAGTGAACCAGGTTTACACATGGATGAACCGAGGCAGGAAGAGATTATGATTTAGCTACAGTAACATATTGGATCTGTGACAATAGCAGAAAACAAGTTGTAACTACTTCATGCTGTAGGCACAAGCGAACAGTTCCATATAACAGATAGGATTCCAAGATTATTTGCCCCTCCCTCCCTCCCCCCCCTCTTCCAATTTCAAGCTTTTCTACTTTAGGAGATTTTTGCCTGTGTGACTTCCAGTTGACTGGATAGCTCCAAGGACACTTGTGGCTTGCCCACTTAAAAGTGTTTCAGCAGTTTTCATAACAAGATATATGTTCTAGGATGCAAGCCAAATCCCAACTTAAATTCCATAAAACATTCTCCACTTTTTCCCCTGAAAACATTGTGTGGAACTTAGTTAGGACTTGATCCCGTTCCAGTCAGTGGAGTTTGCACTAAAGCTGACATTCCTGTTTCATCTGAGAAAGTTCTTTCATTAAAGAAAAAAAAATTCTCTTGTCAGTCAGTCTGTCTCCCAGATTTAATGGTACAGTTAGATCATTTTTCTGGAGATGTAAACATTCCACGTTTGCTGGAGCTGTACATGAATTTTCATAATTTAAAGGTAATTTTTCCTTCTTGAGGCTTCCACCACGAGTGTTGATAACTTCCTTGCACCGTGTTGATTCCCAGCACGCTGATGTGACACCATTGCAGGCTGAATACCATTCAGCAGTTAAAACAAAATAAGTCTACTGAGTTAAAAAGGAAACTTAGTCTTCATCTTACAGAGTTTTTCCATACTGTATTGGCTTTTATTTTCTTTGATCACTTGTCATGCTGCTGAGGTTGACACCAACAGAAATAGCGTTTGCAGAAGACTTTTAAGAATCACATTTTCTCTTCTATGTGAAAAGTTCATTCCTGTGGAAGAAACTTTTTCATAGGTGGAACTGGAGCAATAACTTGGAGTACTTGCACATTTTTGTAAGAACCAATACTGAAAGTCAAACTGAACTGTTTTGGCAAGAAAAGCTTGAGCAGGGGGGTTGGACAAGGCGACCTCCAGAGTTCCCTTCCAACCTCAAACCATTCAGAGAGTCTGTAAAAGCAGGATGTATCAAGTAGGACTGGAATTTGGCAGAAATTTAAAATTAATGTGCGTTTCTAGACATTTCCGTACTCTGACAGAAGCTTGAGACTTCTTACCCTTTTGAAGGAGTAACTGGAAGTCCCAGAACATCATGGTGATAATTTCAAGATCACAGCCCAAGCCAGTGCGAGTGGATAACTCTGAAATCACCTTTTCCACTTTAGAGATTCGCAGCTTTTCCCTGTTCAGACCCTGCTCACGTTCCTCCCCATCCAGGTGCTCTCAGCTTGGTCTCCCTCAGAGCTGGTTCCTATGTACGAGAGTTTTTGGGCTTTGATAATGTCAGCACAGGACTATCAGGATTATCCCAGATTTAAAGGCTGTTGTCTCCCCCCAATTCCCCGTCCACACTTTCTCAGGAGCACTCTTCTCAGACAAGTGCCTTTCTGATTCATTACTGCAAGTAGATCAGATATGATGGTGCTTATTCTTATTAGCCCAGAAAGTAAAGGACTAAGAATGAATGAAATTCTTTCATTTGCTGGCAGCTTACGTTACCACTAAAGTGTTGGCACCAAGCTCTTGTCAATTTTAAGTGGAAGATTGTTTTTCATCTGTTGTATATGAAACGTTCATTTGATGTTTATACATCCCAGTTAAATCTTCAGAAAATGCAAATATGCACCGTAAGTGCATCGTTGATTAATCAGGTTCATACTGGATTATGATTTTTTAGGGGGGACAGGCTGTTTGAATTGAGTCCCACTGCTCTGATCCCGTAAGGGAACAGCAAGCTCTTGACAAGCCTGTTGAAAACGAGGAGCTGTCTCGGGCAGGGTTTGGCAGTCGGGCCCTATAGAACAATTTAAACAGGTTCCTTTGCTGAAGTGCAGGGGTGGTTCAGTGCAGCGTCTCTCTTCTGATTGCTTGGAGGAGAAGCTCCCATACACCGAGGTACTTGAAAGCCAGTGTAACATGCTGTTTACACGTCGAGTTGCCTGGATGGCCATTATTTAGTATTTTAGAAAAATAAATATTTTACATTCAGAGGTGAACACATTTTCAATAGCACTTGAAAAATTAAGTGTGGAATCATCCACATCTAAAGCAGTCAGCTTCAGAGGTTGGATAGTAGCTTCTCAGTTGGCAGTCTTCACGTTTTCTAAATAGATTACTTCTCAATCAGATCAGTTGCAGTAATTACTTTGATTAAGGTCCTCTTAACTACGGGAAATAAGAAGTTCTTTCATCGTACCTCATGATCCGAGGAAAACACTTGTCAGGACAGTCTGGTATAAGGAAATGAGTTGAGTTTCAGCCTGGAGCGTGCTTTCACCTTTGCCAGCACTGGCAGAGGTGTGATCTGACACAGGTCCTTTGTTGCCTCAGTTTCCCTATCTGATGGGTTGGTATTTATGGTAACGCTGAGATCTGTGGACAAGCCAAGGGGAAGGAAACGTGGAGCTGCTGGTGGACGGGATTAACTCAGCAGCCACATTGATCTCTGCTGCATTGTGACATTAAAAATACAGCTCCCCGTGGGGAAAGTTTTATGAGAGTCGAGCCCTATCAATCAGATTTCTATGCATCTGGCTAAAAATAACCCTAAAGCCAGCGTTTAGGAAGCCACCCAACTGTTGTGTTGGATCTAATGAGGATCCTCTGTCCACTAAGAGATGCGGATGCCAGAGTTGCCTATAAAAGAGATGATGGAAACTGAAGTTACCCCTGACAGTCCTAACTCCTGCCTGAATTCAGGATTTCTTTTTGTTGGGTGAGGAATCTAGTTAGGGGGCATAAAACACGTTTAGTTTTGAATTCATAATATTTATTGTAGCAGTGCAACTTTGAGTAGAATGTTATCGTGGAAATAAGTTTAACTGAGAGGAGCTGTTAATGCCACAGCATCTGGAAAATAAACTATGCATGCTTACTTCAGGTAGCACAGTGCTAAAAAATATATCCTGCTATTCATATACAGGTGTAAGTAGGACAAAAAAAAAATCTTAAGACTCAAAAACATTTGGATTAGAATTTACCTATAAATAAATTATTTTATATATATATAAGCACACACAGTGGCAACACAGCAGGAGCGTCGTTATCAGCAGAGTGAGGCTAGGAAGGTGATACTGTAGGGCTTGTTAGCATCCTTGAAGCCTCAGGTGAAAGAGAAGGAACCTGTCCTTACTTAGGCTATGTTTAGGAGTAGCTAATTTAAATTAATAAATTAACAGGGACTCGGATCAAATCAGAGCAGTTGTTCGAAGCAATTTAGCTGTAGCTGCACTGATTCAGTCTAAATCATACCTCAGTTTACTTTAGGCCATTCTAAAACACGATTTCTTTGATTCACCCTGTATTTTAGGAGGTGCTAATTAGAGGAAGGTAGGTAATTCAATCTAAGGATTAGCCTGTACCACAAGGACTTTACCCGCACAGCAGCAGCAGCCCAGGCAGCAGGAAAACCCCGCACAAAGGGCTTCCTTCTGCCGGCACCAGTTGCACTTGAGCTCACCAGGAGGCTTCTTACCCCAGGTACATTGGACTGGGGAAAAATAGCATTTCCCCCTTCCTTTCACACTTCTAACAGGGAATATTGTACTGGTAAAGCTCCAGGGTTAGGCACAGCCTAATTCAGATTTCCTTAGTCTAGATGGAGCTTGAAGGGTGCCCAGTATCTTCTGCCTGGTGTCCAGGGGCTGCAGGTGCTGGAGCAGAGAGTCTCACACAGGTGTGTTTATTTCTTACCTGCTTTGGGGGGATTTTGCTTCGTCCATTGGTGTTTCCTCTGGGCTCACTCTCCTGCAGTTCACCTCTCATAGCTGGAGTTTTTGAAGTGCTCACTATTTCAGGAAGGAGCAGGCTGACTCGAGGTAACAGCTGGGTTCTAGTCTCCTTTGTTCTCCCTTCATTTTCCAGTACCTTCTTCATACAAGATAACACTGCCCGAGTTGCTTCTCTTTTCTTCCTTTCCCAGGAACTCCTCTCATTTTCCTGTCCTAGGGGAGCTCATTTAGGTGCAGCAGGCTTGCTTTTATATGAAATAATGCCTTTGGGCTGTCGTGTGATGCCTGGGCACCTGATTCAAATCCATCACCTGGGAGGGAGATAAATCCTATAGGTGAGGGCTGAGTTCCTTCTCTCTTCAAAATGTGGCTGGCACACTGCTGGTCCTGTGGTGTCTGTGGCGTGTATCTGTGTGAGCCTCTGAGAAACGATGAAGAAAGTCTGTCAGAAGTTAAGAAATAAATAAAGAGCAGAAGAGAAAGCTGGTTAGTAGTAGTTCTATGGGCAGCAGTTAATTAATGTTGTTTCTGTGGTTGCCAAAGGAAAGGCTCGTATGAACTGAAGCTTTAAGGTTTGTTTTCAGAGGAGGGAGAAGCGTGCGAGAAGTAAAGGAGGTAATTTAGAAATAGCAGAAATATCTACAGGAGCATTAAAGGTATGTAAGTACCTTTGTGTATGCTAAACTTAAATATAGTATATTTGATTGAATTAACTCAATTTATTTGACATATTTCACTTAAACTCTTGTCAAGACCAAGCAGTTGTAATTAAGCTAATTTAAATATGTTGGAAAAGCTTGTTTATTTTGCTTATCAAGACAGAACTGATAAATATTGAAGAAGAAAACAAGAAAGTTAGTGCAATCTTGATAGTTTCAATTTATGTTCTTATAAGTGTAGATTTGGAATAAACAACTTTTGAAGACTTGAGTGTAGGTAACATGACATAAGCAGTTGTAATTCCTGGCTGCAGAATTCCTTAGCTTTGTGTGTCTAGGGACTGGAAAGCTTGCTAGCACTCTTAGAAAATCTTGGAGGGCTCAGTTGGAGCAATGGGCTGCATAGATAGTTTCAGGTGAAGAGGTGTCATCCTTAATTGTTATGCTTAATTACCCTGTTGGACTTATTTGAAGATAATTCTCTTTTGATAGTAGACTGGTTTATTATATACCTGGAAAACGTTTGATAATGTTCAATCTCAAAGATTAATAGTTAATATAAAAATGTCCTGAGTCAATTAACATAATAGGGTTCCAAACCATAAATTAGTTTAAGACGAGAAAATAAACGTTTGTCATCAGTGGTCCATGCTCTCAAAATGAGGGAGCTATTTAAAGAAGATTGCTCTTTCTCCTCTTTCTGTGTTCTCTGTTCCCTTTCAGTTGAGGGGCTGTGGGGTTGGAGGGGTGTGTGTACTGGGAACTGTTCCTGTGCCCTGTACTGGGTTGCTGGGAATGTGAGAGGCTCTGTGCCTGTGTTTGCAGACAGCTGATATTTTGTCAGAATTACCAGGGTAAAGGGCTTTCTTTTTGTTTGTTTGTTTGATGCTTTAGTTTTATTTTTAAACTAAAATAACTATGCTGATAAAGCCACTAGTGTTGTATCAGCTTACTCAGAGCGCTGCCAGTCTTCATCTGTGTTGTCAAATAGTGTGGTGCAGCAGGAGCAGACCTGTGGAATGAGTCAGTTGGTGTTGAGGACTCGATGCCCGTGGTGTTTGCATTTCGGGAGGTTTTAGCTCTGTCTGGTCCCGTGTCCTGTACTGGTTGAAGTGTATCTTCCAGTTTAGTTCCAGTTGGTATGCTCTGAGACTGCTTTGTTATGTGAACCAAAGCGCTATCAGTGGGATGATGATAAGATCTGTTTCAAAAGCTCGTGCTAGATCCAAAGTGAAAAACTGGTGCAGATTTATGTTGAACAATA
The DNA here is from genome assembly GCF_000700745.2 of Antrostomus carolinensis. Lineage (NCBI taxonomy): Eukaryota > Metazoa > Chordata > Aves > Caprimulgiformes > Caprimulgidae > Antrostomus > Antrostomus carolinensis. The sequence continues at coordinate 6,422 of NW_010302353.1, forward strand.
TCTTCCCTCATGAGAAGGCAGAAGGTGCTGTGCCAGTGTTAAACTCCCTGGGAAAGGCGTGAGAAGCACACGGTAGTTGACAGAAGACAGGTGAAATCTGATGTGAAAAGGCTGTAAAAGGGGGTTGAGAGCCTTCAGTCAACCATCATAGGATAGAAGCAACTCACTTAAAATCTGTGCAGATTTCTGGGTGCTCTTTCACCTGTTGCTTGAGTTCTGTAGCTCAGCTCTGCTCTTTCCCCTGCGGTGAGATGGACGCTCCTCCTCTGCTCCTGCACAGAGTCTGCTGAATTAACTCGATTTGCAGTAGGTGGTTCTTTAAACTAATGTGGCCGGACTTTATTTGCTCTCTGTGTTCAGAGAGAGTTTAAAAAACTAAGTTCTGTTTTATAACATACATGAAGGGATGAGGAGAGAATGATTTTTTTTCCCTCCACTTTAACATGCAGATTTTTAAATATTACTCTGTAGGAGGTTTGATCCACTGTAGTGCTGAGGAACACAAGATGTTAACCATTTACAGGAATGGTGTGCTGTTATTTCTCACTGTTTCTAACTATAATAGTTATTTCTAACTATTTCTGAGTTATTGTCATATTGCAAGTGTCATAAATGAGGATTCTTCTTAATGAGCTAAACTAATCTGGTGAGTTATATGTTGTTTCTCAAACAGCAGAGTTGATAAGGTCTGTTTTCCCACAAACTGGTATTCTTTTGTGCCTTCCAGTCTCCTGTCACACCTCCAGACTCCCTGTCCACACTATTTCAAGTGTCCTCACTGGCAGTCAGAGCACCTCCTGTTTGCTTTCCCTCCTCTGTGGGGTTTGCTCCTGGCTGAGCTGGAGGTGGCACGTGTGGTCCTTCATTCACATCCCCGTCCCCGCTGCCGAGCTGACTTGTTTTCAGCAGCAGGATGGGAAAGGAGACTAGGTGGAGTGTCTAGTGTGTGGCCAGGGTGGATGTGGGGTGAGGGCTGGGCTGTGGTGATGCTGAAAGCATCTGTCTTACCTGCATAGCTTTGGATTTTCAGAAAACTTGTAGGAACTTTGTGTGTTTGAAATTTCTCTCCCTCTGTGGAATTGGGTTGATATTGGTCAGTGGGTTCCACACGTGCCAGGGGAGGACTGACAGACACACAGACAGTGATGGGCAGTGCAATTGTAGAAACCTTATTTTCCCTAGAAAACAGGATGTAAATAATCAGCTGTAGTAGGAAAACCTTATCAATGTTTATGTTAAAGAATGTCAGCCCTTCAAAGAGTGCCATAAGCAAATGAAATCCATGCCATGCAACCCCGTTGCTTTAAAAATTTGAGATCGGATGGTCTTTGTTAAAATAACGTGTGAAAAAATAAAGGGGAAATTTTAAACCTGAATAGTTTCAGTCAGCACATCAGCAGCTGGGGCTGTGGTTCCACAGGAGCTTGCAAGGGTCTCTGCTGCCCAGTCAGTGAAACGGGCTGGGATGTGTTCCTTGGCCCTGAGAGCCAGTGGTGTGACACCGGCTGCACCTCCCAGCTCAGCTCTCTTCTCCAAAGCGGGGCCACCTCCTCTCTCTCCTCTGCCCTGCCCGTAGGGAACAGCCCTGTCCCGTGCCTTGCTCTGAGCTGTTCCTGACACCACCCAGGAGGACGCTGTGCCATTGCTGCCGTCCGTGGCCGTGCCAGGAGCGTGCCACAGCTCGGCAGATGTGGTTGTACACGGCTGATCGTGGTCCAGTGCTTTAACCCCGTGCCCTGGGCTTGCTGCTCTGCTACTAGAGCTCTCCTTTCCCCTGCCAGGAGTTGTATGTTTTTATTCCACCCCTTGTTCCTGTGATTCTGTGTTGAAACATTTCACTTTACTAAGGCTGGCTTAAAAATCTGGTTAACCAGAGAGCTGGGCGAGTGGCAGAGCTGCCTCGGGGAGGGCGCAGGAGCACGATGGCGATTAGATGGGTTTGGGTGTCGTGGAGCCACAGCCTGTCAGAGCAGCACTGTCCAGCGGGTGGGAGGGGGCTGTGCTGGGGAAGGGGAGGTGGAACTCCCTGTGCCAGCTGCTTGGCACAGACCAACCTCTTGCACCTACAGGCTGAAAGGCAGCAAAGGGCAGAGTCAGAGGAGGAATGAAAAGCTCCTTGAATTGACTTGACTGTCAGAGGAAACATCGCTAACTAGCTCCTGTCATATGCATAGAACCAGTCATAATGCACAGTGAAAAAGTACCTACTGGGCTGGAAGGGATGTAGAGGAAGGAGGTATGGAAATGAGAAAGCATTCCTTCTATTTTCATAATACATTTATAAATACCAAGAATGCTCTTCCATGATTTTGCTTGTTCCTTCAGCGCTTCTAGTGAAAAGTATTGCGTGCTCTGACAGCACCAAGGTGACAACTCACTTTCTTCCAAGTATTTGCTTGGTATTTAAGTTAACTTGCATTAAGTTTGGTATTTAAATGAAATTAGGTCTCCTCAGTATCTGGAAAATTCTCCTAAATTATCAAGTAACTGCTTTGTAGTGTAATAAATTAACCACTGTCAAGAAGACTCACATTGCTCTGGAACGTGGGGTTGTTCTGTGGGATTCCTGATGGACAGGCTGGGCTTCCTCCTAACATCCAACAACCATCTGAGCTCACAGGTGGTGTCAGCACTTTCTGTCCTGGCAGATTTCTCTGTGTTAAAATACATAGTTAGGGGTACGTGGGTCGGTGTGGAGATCCGTGGGGTTCAGGCACCTCCGTTCCGCTCAGATTTACTGGTGTCGCCTGTGAATCCCTGTCCTGGGAGCACAACCTCCCTGTGACTGGGAGCCTCGGGGGTTGCCAGCCACGCTCCAGTGCAGGCTGGCTTTGCCTGGTGTTTGTTAGGAATGGGAATCTGCACCACAGGGCACCGGTCACGGCAGTGGGAAGAGTTCTGTAGCTCCTGCCTTGTTCCCAGACTTCCCAAAGTCGGGCACTAGCCACACAGCAGCTCCTCACTCAGCAGAGCCGCTCCCTGCCTGTGTGCAGGGCTCTATCTGCTGCCTCGCAGCCAGAGAGTTATTATTTCATTACATCTCACACGTTCTGAAGTGGCAGAGATATGTTACATTAAATTGGAGGCAATTAGCTTGTGAAATAAATAACCAAAATTCAGGGTAGAATCAAAGAAGAGTGGAAACTTTATAGTGTGGATGCAGATCAGTTTTGGCTTACAGAACTTTTGTTGCTGTTGGTAACTTGTTTTTATTTTACTTTATATTATTGGAATATTGACCAGAAACTTCTTATAACTTTCCACTGAGTAGCCAATGCGATTTGCTTTTTTTTTTTTCTTGTGGATTTTTCATTCAAAATAAAATAGGGGAAAAAAAAAATAATGGAAGAACATCAAATGTGTGAAATAGCCTGATTGTGATGTGATCAAACAGGTCCCTGAAGATTTGCTTTTTTTTTTTTTACTTGTGGATTTTTCACCCAAAATAAAATAGGGGGAAAAAAAATAATGAAAGAACATCAAATGTGTGAAATAACCTGATTGTGATGTGATCAAACAGGTCCCTGAAACTCATTCCAGTGAAGTTTCTGAAACTGAGTGAGATTCAAGTTTATAATGTCTCAAGATTGTTTTTAAGGTTACATGTAAAAACATAATATCACTCACAAATTAGCAAAGCTGTTAAAACTTCAATGCTTATTTTCCTATCAGTTTTAACTTAGGAGACACAAAATTTAATTTAATTTAATTAAAATTTAATTTAATTTAATTTGCACAAATTAGCAAATTAATCTCAGATACTGCAGTTTATAAGAATGAAGTTTTCCATGCAAGAAATAGGCCAGAGTGGGCTATGGAAAAGGCAGATTTAAACCAGCATGTATATGTAATGGGAAATGTTTAGTTTAAAATCTATATGGACAGTGGCTGATAAAATCTTGGCTGTGGTGGCATTTTTCCCATTTTTAACAACAGATTTGGTTGATTTTGTTTGTTTGTTTGTTTTTAAATCAGGAAAGCCTGGTGTGAGAACATAATAACAGCCCCCTACAAGGTAGAGAGCACGTTTTAAACTATTTTGGAGGTTTTGAAGCTATATAGTGCACCAAGAAAAAATATTTTCCAGGACAATAAGAATCATATTAGCATTTAAAGAGTTTTTATCCTACAATAAAAATAGTCTGCTATTTTTAAGGCCGGAGGAGCAGCCAAAAACCTTATCTAGCTTTTTTAAAAGATAGCAACCTGACAAAGTCCTGTGGAATATGTGATTGTGGTGCTGATCCCGCAGGAAGATGAAGGTGAAGGAGAGCAAGGTTAGGTTTTCTGGTGAAGTGAGGCAAAATGCAGCTCTCTTGTCTTTGTAGACCTTGCGGAAATTATTAGCTTCCCATAACAAACACAGGAGGCACTCCGAGGCTTCCACAGTCCAGCACAAACTTACTTGGGCTTATTATTCTTCCTGATTTATTTAATTTTTTTAAATTAAAAAATTAAAATAATATGGATGAGATGAACAATTAAAAAAAGTAACTCATTAGGGATTTTTTTTTGTGGTCGGAAAACATCCTGGAAGGTCTGTTCAGGAAGTGTTTAGCAACCTGTCTGTACCACGGGTTGTAACAAGAGGGAGATGACTTCCAAAAATAGGCTCCCCGTGTGCCTAGCAGCACGGATTAAATGTCCGGGGAGGCTGAAGTGTCTGGAGACAGCTGGCCCATCCCAGAACCTCCCCAGGAACAGCGCTGGTTCTAGTGGAGTTTGTTCCTGCGCCTCTGAAACCCCGGCTCTGCAAAGTGCTGTTTGAAAACATCTCGGCTGCGGGTGAGCTCCGCAGCGTCTGAAGATGACTAATGTGAAATTCTTGTCTTGGCAATGTTGCTGATTGTAAATAGTGTTTTTTCAGCAGCAGATTTTGGGGTTCTGTTCTTAGATGAACTCCTCCACAATTACCCCAGCTCTCCATTTGCCTTTGTTGGTTGCTGGTCTGACCCAAACTGCGAACACTGAATTAGTCACGAGCGTGTAGTGTACCCTCAGTCGCAAAGAGAAAAATATCTTGGCCAGGAGGGAATAAACTTTCACTTCCAAATGCATATCCTATAATCAAAACAAAGCCTCACTGGCAAACAATGGTGCCTAGAAATATGATTGCTAGAGCGGGAAAATAAAGGAACAGGAAACCTATTTTCTGGTGAGGGCAATTGTAAAAAGCCGCCTTCGTTCTTCGGCAAATCTGTCTAAGAAATGTTTCTGTTAGGGGGGATGATACTTAACCCCTGGGAGCAGAGAACTGCCTGAGATGTACTGAGGAATCGTGGTTCAAACAAGTCTGTGAGCCCGAGATGTACTGAGGAATCGTGGTTCAAACAAGGGGGCTGAAGCCCAGGGTTTTCACCTGTGATTTTATTTTGGGTTGAAATGATTTAGTCACCTGAGAGAAGGAGAAGAAAAGGTGCTTCCGATGAAACAAGGAAACTTCAGAGGTGCCATTTGCGTTGCGTCGCTGATGTTTATAATTGCTGGCTGTTGTTTTGAGGGAACTCCTGAGTTCTTTATACATTTATCCAGATTTCATAACCAAGCACCAGCACTGGAATAATACATATTGTGTGTTTTGCTGTTTTTATAAATCATTGTCTTTTTATTTTGCCTTTGCCTACACTATACTAGCACTACTTCCAGACTTCTTTGAACCATGGTTTCCTAGTTAATAGTTGTCTCTCTAGGAGGCAGTTGCAGAAGAACACACTTGAAGATTTGAGAAGAGTGACAGGCAATAGAGTATGTTACAAAATGTGAAATACATCAGCTGGAACAACATCAAATCACAGTGATTTTCTAGGGAAGGAGAATAAGTTGGTTAAAGAAAGACCGAGAGTCTTTGAGGGGGGAAAAGGCTCAACATCTTTGAGCTAAAAAAACCCCATTTCCTTGAAGTTTGTGGAGTGTTTTGGGGCCTGTTTGGATGAAAGGCTTTATCTAGAAGTTATTTTCCTTGACCTTGTTGTGAGTCCAGACAGGTACATCGTTACTCCAGGGTTATTGTTTGTCCCATATTTCTCTCTCCCCACCAGGTGTAGACTTATCAACTTCTTGTCCATTTCCCATGGTGACTTAGGCTTCTTTGGACACTAGCAGAAGATCTTCAGTTTCTTGAAAGCATCACTAGTACCACGTGAGTGGACTTGCAGGCAGCTCAATGAACACATCTTCTCATTGGGGTGTTTCCTCATACTGGAAATCTGAGTTGCATCGTAGTTATGAAATGTGCTGACGAAATGTGACTGGTATTATTTGTTTAAAAAGAAACTGAAGAAAACATTTGTTCTTGGTTCCTCTTTCTGTGGATCTGCTCACTATGATCCAGCTTGTGTGTCCAGAAATATCTGAAGGAAATGAGCACATTTTCTGAGCGGTGAGGTCGGCATTATCTGAGCTGGTTGATGGTGGGACACTGAACTCTGGGAGCTCACAGGTTCCAAGCCAGGCATCAGTTGTCACAGCTGTTAAATTTGGTGGCAGTTCACAGCTGTGTGTGTGTTGGTCACAGATCCATCTGGAACACAAACAGCATGCATTGATGCTCTTGCTCAAAACCTTAAAAAAAAGGTTAAAAAGTTTACTGCCTTCTTGGCTTTGTGTAAAAAACCGTTTCAAGCAATGCTGTGGAAGTATTGCAGGAAGAATATTGTGGTTGTTAAAATCAGATATATTCCACAAATTTTTTCAGTACGCTTTGTTTTGCAGTGTGAATTTTTCATATTCACTGATCATCAGCTCCATGATGGTGAAAACTGACGTATGGGCACAGTTACTCTGGGAGAAGGGAGTGTTTTTTGGCTACTTCTGGCAGTTGGAAGGGAGGTGCACTCTGGCAGCAGGAAAAGAAATGCTCTGTCAACATAGGCAGTGTCCACAGTAGGAGGTTAATATAATCCATAGCTGCAGAAGCTCTGTTGTGTAAAATACGTTGAGGATCCCAACCTAGCTGCCAGGAGTGTCATCATTTCCTCCTCTCTCCCTATCTCACCTCCTAGGAGAAGCTCAGTCTCCGTCCCAGCGCGGCGGAGGGCGGCCGGGGAAGCTCCCAAGCGCTCCCCAGCTCTGTGCATCCCTCTGCTCTGCTCTCAGGCAGAGCTTGGTGTTCTGTGAGATCAGGGAGGGTTTGCAGCGACTGTCTGATCTGCCTGGGAAAGACCTGGGCATTGCATCTGAATGCAGAGAAACTGATGAGATGGGGAAAAAACAAATACATTGGGGGAAAAAAAATAAACCTCACCTAACGTGTTCCTGTTGCTCACCCAGTTACACTCCTGAGGTGTGTTGGGTTGTTTTAATGCTCTGGAGCTGTTCTGGTGTTCAGGCTTGGGATAGAGAGTTTCCAGTGGTGGCAATTCGGTGCCAAATTAAGTGTGGAAATCATTCAACACTATAATTTGAAATTTTCTTGTCAGTTGCCTCTTCCTATCGTTCCTCACTATTGTTCTTTTACCATCTCAAACTTTTTCCTGTATTGAAAAGCCTTAAACCCTGTAATTATATGTGCCTCACCTCATTTTTTTTTTTTTTCTTTTAATAGTTTTGGGAAAAATAGATAAAACAGTAGTACCATATGTGGTGGGAAAAATAAATCATCCCTAACTGAAAACTTCACGGAGGTATGCTCTTATTTAGAAAGATGAGTCATTCACAGGAATTTCTTTCCTGTAGGTAGCGTGTACCTGTGCCATGGAAGAGCAGGAGCCTTTAGGGTGGTGAGCCTGTCAGTCCAGTGTGTGGGGACTCAGGAAAATGGGGGATTTACTGCAGCTGTAGCTCGTTCAGCTGCTGCTTTTTAATAGCTCCTTCATTTCTTATTTTTCTGCCTCACAAATTAATGAGAATTCTATTTAGTCCCTCTCTGCCGTGTATTTCTCTTTTTGAAGAATGAGTTTTTTCCTTTTCCTTTTCCCCCCACTTTCTGGGTTTGTTATAAACATAGAAGGAATTCCAGAAATAAATTTTTTTTGAGAGTTTAAAATATGACATGTACAGTGCAGAAGGATGGCTTGAGTCTCTAAATGTTCAGTAGATGTGCTGTCAATGTATTTAACATTATTATTGACTTTGGGATCGTGATGTTGCAGAAATAATTCAGCACCAGCTTTTCACAGTGTGAAGGAATGACACTGTCACGCAGACAGAGGATTCTGAGCTGCGAGCTCCTGAATCTGCTGGAAAGAGAAGTGCAGAAGTTGAGGGGTGAAGTGCAAAACCTGTTTAGGATTGTTGAGTGTAACCCCACGTGCGACCAGCAGACTCTGACTGTTTGTCACACCTCCTGGCACAGCCCAGGTCCTCGCTGAGCGGGGCTGCGGGAGATCCTTGTTACCCCGTCCCTTAGCCAGGCCCTTCGCCAAGTGGCACGCCGTGGGGACATCCGAATCGTACGTGCTGGAGGAAGGAAGTTCACCTACATGTTTAGACTTGATTGTTTTGACTGAGAGAACGTGTCGAGTATTGTGATCTGGTTTATGCTCGTTTCAGAAAAGAAACACAAATAGAATTCAAGTAAAAACTATCCACTGCCAAGTGTATCGAGCATTAGGAGAGCAAACTTCTGTCCCTGAGAGGATTGTAGGTAACTGTTGCTAAGTCCATTAGAGATATTTATAACCCCAGGCTTGATACCCAGGATGTGGAATGAGCCAAAGAACTCTCTGGCAATAGTGTACAGATGAGTGGAATGGTCCTTACTGGATAGATACACACTCACCACTCACAGACATTGAATTGGTTCGTCTTTTCTCTGCCTAATATTGGTTTCAGTTCTAGAAAAATCAGGCAATTTTTCGCATAGCAAATTTTAAGTAATATTTTCATTCTCAAGTTGGAATTTCACTAGTGTCAGTCTTCTTTCAACATTTATGACTTTGTCTTTCCTTTCTGATTTTTATTCCCCTTTTACCATTTCTCCTCAACTTCTCAGCATCAACCCAAGGGACCATCATGGCTTTGGGCTGCCTGGTTGCTCCATTCCTGTGCCTGGCTTCCAGGGCTTCCTGGCAGGAAGGATTGCAAAAAAAAATCCATTCAACCTGTGGAATAAATAGTTAAAAAAAAAGCCTGGTCAGTGATTCTGGATGGCACAGGGCTGGCGGGTGTGTCGGAGATATGGAGGAGCGTTGTGCACGGGGGCTGCTGGTACCAGTCTGAAACCAGTTGAAGCTGGGCTGGTGAAGTGGTGGTGACCAGAGCTCACAGCTCTGTCCTGGAGATTGCTGTCTGCATCTCCTCTCAGTGGACAGATTGCAGAATTTCAGAGTTATAATTAAACCAGATTAATTCCTAAACAAGTCGATAATACTGCTAATAAAGTTCCCTTTTCCAAGCATGGAAGGACTAGAGCTCCTTGGAGAGTTTTAAGAACATTTTTAACATGGCAAAACAGTGTTGTTTTTCTCTAACTTCATTCCAAGAAATTGCTAACTATTTGACTTGAAGCATTGATATATTTAAACTATTTGGCTTAGAAGTTTAGTGGCTGCTTTCTGTCTCGGGCTGTATTTCCTGCTCTGGTTGCCAATTAGTTCATCTCCCACATACATGAACACTGAGAAACCTGAAGTGTCATTGTTCTTTTTTAAGCTGCCTAGGATAATATGGTTTTGGTAAGTCATACTACCTGAAAGTACATGATTTAATCCACACAGTGTTGATAAAAAATAATGCTTTCCTCAATATTTCTGAAGTGAAAATACATTAAATGTTTTAAAGTATCTTTGGACCATCCTGTCCATTGATGTTTGATAATTTCTTCAGTTTTATAATTAGGTCATCCTGATTTGTACTGAAGTACAAGAGGAGCATGTGTCTGTTGTTACGGATCCTTCCCACTATAAATCATATTAAAAAAATGAATCTGCCAGCAGTTTGTATGAAAGAAAAGTCGGGATGCAAGTGCTGATACCGGGCATATTTGTTTTACATCTTTGTATAAGAATGTTATTTTTATCTTTTTTATTTTTCTAATGGCAAGGAGTAGAACAGAAAATGGGATTAAAAACTTTGGGGATTTTTTTTTTTTCATTATTTCTCTGCATTTTTTAAATAAAATGCAATTTTTATTGCAAATATTAATAAGGAAAGGGTAATCTCTGAACTCGGAGTTTTAACGCTTCTGTTACTAGAGGGCGCAAGATTATAAGAAACGGGTTTTTATAAATATAGGCTGTGGATTCTCTTGTGTTTCCTTAAACTTCACATATCAGTCCATTTTTGCTGTAGTTACTTCAGTCATTTAAGAATCTTGATTTATCCTTTTCTCATCTGTAAACAATCGTTGTATTAACTACTGATGGAAAATGCTGGACATGTACGTATGAAAAATGTAATCCCGGGTTTGCTGGCAGGTAAAACAAATGTTACACAGAACTAAAATCTTTCACTCTTGACGACACCAATTGAGCACTTTTTTTTGCTACATCTTCTAAAAATAACGTTGGTACTTGTGTTATTATTCTTTAGCTGGGACTCTCTTCGTTTGAGATTGAGGTTTATCTAACTGCAAACAAATGCAGCTGTGTACAGCTTTTGGAGTGTTTTTGGTACTTCTGCCTCTGTGAATCACACCAGGTCACCGGCGCCTTCTCCTAAACGAGGGAGCTGTTCAGATATACTTATATTTTAAATGTTATAGATTATTTATTCTATTCAACAATAAGATACATGCTCGTAGAACTTCCCAAAAGCAGATACTGATTCCTATTCTGAGGAACATACAGTTTTCTTTAAAAAAAAAAAGCTTTTTGTCATGACTTCAGCTAGGAAATGTGTATTATTACTTCCTGACCAATATTTCTGTGCGTTACACCTCAGGTGATTTTCTTGCTGATTCTTTTCTCTGCTCCTGATCCAGTATATGTGCAATTTTAAGCACGTGAGTAGTCCCATTCAAATCAACCCAAGTATGAGCTTCAGTCAACTGAAAAAGACCTGTCCCTCAGTCCAGAAAAGCCGTTCTATTTATGCACTGATTTGACTACACCAACAGTCCAACTGAAGGTTGGAGATAAATGGGGCACGTTCCCTGGAATGGCCTTTACTCTGCTTTAATAAATATCGCCCTGGCGTGAGTCTTCCTGTGGTCTAATCTTATTCCCGAGTACAATTGTATTGAAGATCAATCTTGGATTCCTTTGTTGAGCTGCTATATCCTCACCCACGTCGAATGCATTGTCTCATTTGTGATTTCTTCTCCTGTGAAGGCTTGACACAAATTTAGATTTATGCCTCATCTCAAATTTAATGTAGAGACTGAGAATGAAGTATAGTGAGGAGCACAGAGCTGGGAGGACTGCCTGGGTCGTTGAGGGTACTCATTTGATGCCAGGTACCATACAATCCTTTTCATCTTAAAAGCAGGTAGATTTTATTTTGTTCCTACTCCTCGGATTGGAGGGTTATGCAAAAACCTCATTGATCTAATGGTTGGATGTATTCATGGCCAGATTATATTCATTTGTTCTTCTGCCAGTGTTATGCTTTAACTTAAACAGCTCTTCTCTTTGATTTAAATTAAGTTGTATATACGGATGTAAAAGCTCGGTGCATCAGAACGCTGTCAGTGTTATATGATTTTTTTGAGTTGATGATCTGAAGCTCAATACATTTCTTCCATGACTAAGTATTCTTGGTTTTTTGTTTTTTTTCTTTTTATAGCTTTACATGTGCTACACATGAAAATGAGGCTGAGAACGCGGAAAGCTTCTCAGCAATCGAATCAAATCCGCACACAACGTGCTCTGAGGGCGAAGAGGAAACATTCGGAGGTGGAAGAGAGCTTACCTGTCGGCGGAGGAAAACCACAGAAAAATGAAGCTGGCTTGTTGTCTTCAATCAAGAAGTTTATTAAAGGAAGCACACCCAAGGTACACCGTCAGCAGGTTCCTCCTTTTGTTTTTTGATCGGGTCATATTCCATTAAATTTGATTTAAAACCATTCCTGTGTAGAATGAATAAACATGTAACGTGGTGGTAGCAAAGCATTCTTGTAAAGAATTGGAAGGCAAGAGGTACCTGTGAGAGTTGTGTCAGGTGACAGCTATTTAAAAAAAGAAAACCAGACTTTGAAACCCTGTAGAAATCAGTTGGAGGTGTATTTAAGACAATCTAGTAGATCACAGGATTTATTACCTGGGTATTTCTGTGTGAAAATGACTAATAAATTCAGTAGATTTTTAATTTCTGTTTTGAGGATCCCTTGAATTTGGGAGTTACCAGTAATGGCAACTAAGAAAAGCAAGTCTGTAAGCATCAATTTGCTGAAAATTTTTAGCATTTTTATTCAAAATTGTTTAGGAGTCCCTCAGTCAATAAAGGTCAAACCTCACAGATTCAACTGTCGTGAAATGGACACAACTACTGAGTCTGTTGTTGAGTGAACACTGTCCCCGCTTAGTGG
>NW_010302354.1:0-2477 GCF_000700745.2 Antrostomus carolinensis
AAGCTTCTCTAGCACTTGCAGGAACCTGACGTTACCCCAGAACCCAAGTGTTTTCCCAGAGGAGAGCTTGTCTTAAAAATAATATTTAACCCAAATATAAAATATTTTTATAATAATAATAATTAACCCCCCCAAAATAATCAAACCTTTGGAGCTAGGGTGATTCACATGAGATGGCATCAGCTGAAATGATTTGGGTCAGTGGGGGTTCTTAGAAAGGCACCTAGGTCAAAAGGTGTTGAAATAACTGGGTGAGCAGAACTAAGGCTGTATGGTAAATCTCACAGAATCATTAAGGTTGGAAAAGACCTCTAAGATCATCAAGTCCAACCGTCATGGCAAAGGTGTCTCTGGTTCTGGAAGGCAAGCTGGAGATTTACATCAGATATGAGAAAATCTGCAGAGTTCAGGTAAGACACCTGGACTGTGATGAATATGCTGTTTGCTGTGTAAGCACCTGAGCCAGGGATAACCCTGATGATGATGGTTTCACTGGGTGGTTGCAGACCTGCTGGAGCACCTTCATGGACCACCACAGGGGTAATTCCAAGGGCTGGCTGCTCCATCCAACCTCCCACTCTGAGCTTCTGCTTCATGGTGCGTCTTGCTCAAATGATGCTCCAGCCCACACGATCTCCACCACAGGAGAGGACCCCAAAGAGCCTCATTGCAGGTTCCATCCCCATCTGCAGACTTGTGCTGGTTGCCCTGCTGTCTTCTGACCTGGCAATGCCATTACCCACATGGAGGAGAAGACACTTGCCTTCAAGGCAGCCACTGTAGCAGTTGAGTTACTGGTTACTGCCTAGACCCAAGCCAGTTCTCCCAGTTCAACAAACTCATACCACTGTGGAAACCACACAACACATCAAGGCCACGGTTGTGTTTCCTACGGGAGCTTTGACTCGCTAGAACAACATCCGCAGAGAACAAAGGCTAAAAGCTTGGGCAAGTCTAACGCCGGAAAAAAGAGTCAGTTGAAAAATGGAAGGGAACATGCCTTCAAAAATCCTGTGGCATTGCTAATGAAAAATAAACATCCATTTTGCATCTGCAGAGGAAGGAAAAGAGGATGAAGTCAAAGCGCAAGGTCTTGTTCTTCTCTTCTAGGAATTTTTCTCCATTGAAGATTGTCAAATACTTCATGCCAACACTTGGGAGAACGACAACAGCCTCTTTAAGTGCAATGAATCAAAGCACAAGAGGAAATTTTTATGGAACCCAAACTGCTATTCTTAGAAATCATCCAGAATAAAAAAAAAATAAAAAAAAAATAAACAATTCATCAAGAAAAGAAATGTTCAAACTCGCAGGGGAGATCAACTCTCATCTGAGTGGAAACAAAACCTCAAATGAGCCACATCGTCATTCCCACACTTAGTTAATTGCACTATTGTTCAAGGGGTTGGAAGGGCTGCACAATTGGATGTAGTAGATGGTGTCTTAAGAAAAAATAAAGGCATAAAATAATAGTTTTTTCCCTTGTGGCTAATTCCAGAGATGTTGCTTTGCCAAGGTCTAGGGTGGGAGTGTAGCAGACAGACTTGGGGGGGGGGGGGGGGGTGACTCTGGGGAATGAAGATGCCAGAAGAAGTACAGAAAAGAGATGGGCACAACTTGAGATCAGGAATTGAATTATCTATTTGGAGATGATTAAGGGAGTAGTCTACAATGTCCTAAGTCAGGGATGTTTCTGAAGGTAGACAACACTCTGGTTAAGCAGGTAGAGGCATAAAGCTATCTAGCTGTTGATGCATGATCAGTTCAGGCTGCAAACCAGATACCTGGACGTAGGGAAGCTCTTAGCAGATTTGGTGGGTTCTTCAACACAGGACATCTGCAAGTGAAGATCTGACATTTTCTCCCCTTAAATCAGTAAATCACAAGATAAGATTTTAATGCCCGAGCTACTGAGTGAAAACACACTACCTGGATCTCGCCAAAATAGTTGCTTTTAATGAAGAGCAGATGCTTGTCCACCGCATGGGAAAACACAAAGCAGATTGTCCTCAGCCTTGTAGGACTCTGCTTCCAGCCCTGGTGTTGATGCACATGGGGTTGAGCTTATGGGAGAGGGGCAGCCGGTTGTCTTAGCTGTGGTGGGATTCACATTACACGTAGACCTTCCTTGGCTTGTTCTTTTCTATTGGTATTAAAGCATCTTGGGTTGGTCCCACCACCACAGGGTGATCTGAGGGCCTTGTGTGGATGAGAGATGTTGTGCTTGCTGCTGCCACGTCAGTTTTGGGTGGGAGAAAAAGGATATCCATAGGCTGAAAGGTGAAAATGCTCATGAGCAAGTGCCACCATGTGGTTACCTCTCGGGAGCAGCTTCAAAATGTGAGTGTTTGTGGGACAATTTTTTTCCGCAAACAGACGCGCAGCGAAAAATTTGCGTTTCACACAAGATATCCCTGGAGAAAAAAGCAAAAGTCAAAGAAATTTGTATTTAATAAATAAATAAATAAATAAATAAA
>NW_010302355.1:0-4825 GCF_000700745.2 Antrostomus carolinensis
AAACTTCAGAAGAAACTTCTTTACAGTGAGGTGACGGAGTACTGGAACAGGCTGCCCAGGAGGTTGTGGAGTCTCCTTCTCTGGAAATATTCAAAACCCGCCTGGACGCCTTTCTATGTGATCTCATTTAGGTTCCTGCTCTGGCAGGGGGATTGGACTAGATGATCTTTCGAGGTCCCTTCCAATCCCCAACATTCTGTGATTCTGTGATATTAACTTTATGCTAATAGTATTTCTAGTACAACTATTCTATTTGGGTAATAAAGGTGAAACTAGGAACTGTCCTTGTTTTGTTTTCTGTTTCCTCATGCATAATGGTTAAAACGTACATTGATCTTTCAATCAAATATTGCTCATGCATACATCTGACTTCAATTCATTATATGCAGTCTCCATTGCATGTCTGATCCCCAAATGATACTTGACCATTATCCATTCACCGCACATTCACAGCACACTGAAAGCACCTTTACACTTTATTACTTTTTTGCATGTTTATTATTAACTGCCAATAATATTCTGCAGTTAAAAAATTTCTGTCCCATAAACCATGTTGCAATGCTTTTCAAAATGCATATTGAATTACTGTAATGTAGAAGTTTTTCCCAGCTATTCTTGGATATGTGAGTTGTCAATCAAAACACAAACCTACCCTAGCTATTTCTCTGACCTCAGTGTAAAGTTGTTTTAATCTACGCTAACAAATTGTTATTTTGTCTTTTGCCAGTGGAGTAACTCCATCACTAGAGATTCTAAGATACCCACTATGTCTCCACTATGCATGCTGTATAAGCTATGCTCTCCTTCAGATTCACGGAACATCCACCAGATCTTTGGATAAGACATTGATTTAAAGCAGCTCTTTATCTATACAGATACACTGGGAGTTATATTAGCATCCTTTGCAATTTCTCAGGTGCTTCAGGCTTTTTGAACAGTGACATTTTAATATCATTAACAAAATAAATAATGATGGTTTTGGACAAATTTGTGTCCTATGGAATTTAATGATGTAGACTTATATAAACCAAGCATAGCAAATGCAACATTTTTTTTTTTAGCATAGGCCTCTGCAACATTTCTTACTCCTGACATAAGTACATACATTTCAGAGATGCAGATGTGATATCTTGCTGCAAGCACAGTAGATTGATGTCTTCTGCAAATAAAGTGAAGTAATATCAATTTTATTTATTGTGAAGGGCTGAGCTAGTTATTTGTCTATATCCAGTGTCCCTATTGCATTGTTTTCATATTCAGGAGCTAAATTGGAGTTACGGCTGTAGTCTCAATTTCACTGAGTCCATCCTTCAGATAATTCAACAGATCAGCCATCATTTTTTCCTGAGACTTTCTGGACTGTGTAAGCTCTTTGTCAAGCACACTATTTTAATTTATTTTCTTCTAAATTATGTTCTTAGGCGAGCTTTTAGTCAGCTTGGAGGAAGCACTAGTCACAGCAATTACAATTATTAAATAAGTATTTAATGTGCTTAATTAGTTTTATATTTAGCCCAATATGGTCAACTGTAAGGCAACTTACCTAATATCCTATTTATTACTCAATGTACAGGACAGGAGAATTCAATATCCAGTTTTACTTGTCAGTACTGATATTCATACCTAAAATAACAAAATCCATCCATCTGCCAACCAGCTGTTAATGTCTGTAGTCTCGGACACTACCAAGGATGGAGATTCCGTCCTGTTCCCCCATGTGTCCATTGCCTCTTGTCCTATCACCATGTACATTCAAGAAAAGTCTAGCTACATCTTCTATGTGTATGTATAAATCCACACTTGTGAAAAAAAAAATCAGATGTTTTCAGGAAGTATCAAAATTGCTGCACTTGTACTCTGCTGTTCAGCACTGTGTACCCTGACAATTTCCAAAAGTAGAACAGCTTAGTCAGAATTAGTTTCATAACTCTGACACAAGCATCTGGTACCCACTCATAGCTTAAAAAAACCCCAAAAAACAAAAAAACTCTGACAAAATTTACAGGTGGAAAAGGAGATATATTTCCTGTGGAAATCTGATATATATTAGCCCTATACTCGGAGACTGCATAAGCAGTACATAAGGAAGACTTTCCATCCATTGAGAATCTGCAATATGATCTTTATATTTATATTTCTAATAGTCCTGATATATTATGTGTTTAATTTTTTAGTGTCTATTCTGGTAAGCCAGAGAAAAATGCTATTTCTTATCACCAGTGTGGTGATCAACAGCAATTTTCAGGAATGAAAGGGGTTTTAATATTGGAATTCACTGATCAAAGGAATTTATCAAATGTAAAAAGTGATATTAGCAAAAATTTCATAAGTTAACAGATGATTTGTGAAAAGATTATTTCCATTTTATTACCATATACAAATAAAGCAAAAATTGTGAAATGTAAATTTAATTGCATTTAAGAGGAATATTTTGTTTTCAAGAACTTCAAGGAACAAACTGTGCCTACTGAGAAAGCTCATGCAGAACCTAAAGAATTCACTTCGAACTCTATTATCTCTATCAACTGCAAACGTTTACATTAGACTCTGATCTTTCTACTGTATGCTTTTCTCACCAAAACACTAACATTCAATTGTAAGATCTGTGGACTTGGTCTGATCCTTATAAACTCTATTATCTCTATCAACTGCAAACATTTACATTAGACTCTGATCTTTCTCCTGTATGCTTTTCTCACCAAAACACTAGCATTCAAATGTAAGATCTGTGGACTTGGTCTGATCCTTATCTCTTTGTAAGAACCTCCAGAGTAAGAAAGTGAGATACCAATTCATAATAGATTTTCAATGATTTTGTGATTCTGTGATTTTTACAGGAATTCAGGATGATCAGATTATCTAATTCTGCATTTATGCTCTCCTGACTGTTCCTCATTTGTGAATCTGTGCTACACTGGAGAACATTTTTGGTTCTTCAGAAGTGGTATATGGTACGTGCCTGCCTCAAAAAAAGGCACCTATTACCATTTTCAATGCCTTATTGTAATCAACCTTTTTTCATAGGTCTGGTGGATTGACAGATCTTTAATTGGGTCTGTGAAATTCTGTAGTGGTGTTGCAAAACAGGTGAGATTTCCTTGGATTCCTTAAATTTCATTAAATGCTTACTCACATCCCAAACAAAGTTTTTCTAGCTTTTCTGGGAATGTTTTAGATTTTACTAATGGCCAGAATCTTACTTTTTTTTTCTAATGTAGTAGAAAATTCTAATTAGCTTATACAGACAGTAAACTAAAAATAAAGTTCTATTTTTACATAAGTATGTGTAGTCTGGCCATGGAGGTTGGAGAATTATAGCTTGATATTTTATTGCCAATTATTGATCCTGCTTGTAGAATTTATGGTACCACATGATACAAATTATATGAAAATTGATTTGTTGTTAGCATGATTGCTCATTATATAGCAGACTTAATTGGTTTTCTCCTGAATTAAAAAAAAAAAATGTGCACATATAGATATACATATGCACTTTCTAAAAACCATATTCCTATAAAAGATGCAAAATTTCATAACTTACAGTTAATTATCTAGGCTTTCATATCAACATTAATTGACAGAAAAACTATCTGCAGCAAAGTGATCTAGTGAGACTCGATTAATTAATGCTAATACAAAGGGCTGATTTGCCTAGAAGAAAACTACAAATACATTTACAGTGAAGAATACCAAATTACAAGAAGGAGCCCAAGCTCTAGGCAAAACTACTAATCTGGCGCTTGGAAATCTTTTAAATGACACAAAGACCTTAAGGTGTATGTGAATTGCTTCTTCTGGATGATAAAAGTTTATCTTATGACCAGCTATGATGAGGTGACAAAGGAAAGGATTCTTCAGATACATGAGCAGTAAGCAGAAGCACAGGGAAAACACAGGCCCGTTACAAAACAGGGCGGGGAAACAGGCTACTTACAATTCCTACAAGGCAGAGGTTCTCGATACCTTCTTTGCCTCTGCCTTTACCAGCATAACTGGACCCCAGATCACAGGATTAAGTAACTATGAAAACATGTGTCAACCCAGCAGTAGTGGAGAAAGAGCTGGTTTGAGGTCTCTTACAAAGAGCTCAACCCACATAAATCTGGACCAGGACAGAATCTACCCCAGGGTGTTAAGAGAATAGGCTGACATTGTTGCAAGCCACTATCTGTAATCTTTGAAAATTTGTGGAGATCAGGGGATGTCCCTGATGACTGGAAGTGGTAAATAACGTACCCAGCTATAAGGAGGGTCCAAAAGAGGAGTCAAAAAACTATAGGCTCATTAGTCTGACTTCAGTCCCTGGGACAGTAATGGAACAAGTCTTCCTAAAAACCATCACAACTCAAATGAAGCAGGTGATTGGGAAAAGCCAACACAGATTTACCAAGGCCAAATAATGCCAGACTAACCTGATCACTTTCTATAAAAAAATAGTATCTGTTAACATGGGCAGAGTGGTGGATGTTGTTTACCTGGACTTCAGCAATGTGTCTGACACTGTTTCCAACATCCTTCTCCTGGACAAACAGGATACAGACTGGACAGGTCATCTGCAAGATGGGTGGAAGATTGGCTTACAGGCCACACTCAGGAAAGGAGGAAAGGGGGACATTTGAGTTTATGACATTTGTCTTCCCAAGTAACTGCTGCATGTGATGGAGCCTGGCTTTCCTGGAGATGGCTGAACATCTTCCTGCCAATGGGAAATAGTGAGTGAATTCCTGATTTTGCTTTGCTTGCATGCACAGCTTTTGCTTTACCTATTAAACTTTCTCTATCTCAACCCATGAGTTGCACTTTTACCCTTCTGATTCTCTTTCCC
>NW_010302355.1:4855-5689 GCF_000700745.2 Antrostomus carolinensis
GCTGTGTGTTGCTTAGCTGCTTACCAGAGTTAAACCACAACAGTTCTTCTAAAGCCAAGAATTTGCATTAGGAAAATAAAACTATAAATTAAATTAACAAACATGCAAACAAACAAAAAAATACCAGTTGAAAACAATGCCTCCAAAGTCCGGAGGAGACCAATATATTGAAAATGATCCAGTCTCATGAAGTAAATGCCAATGACTGATGTGAGCCACCTGCTGTCATAGCTGGGAAAAAAAAAAAAAGAGAATCTTAGTGTGGCAGCACTGCTTGTCCAGATGGTTGACTAGTTTGTGTGTTTTACTAATTACACTGTATTACCTTCCACTAATATCAGAAATGTACACATCTACAGCACAAGCAAACATATAAATTTAGATGTCTAAATCTGGAGGATAGTCTTTCTATTTCTATCAGAATGTTGTGCTTTCTTTAATACTTTGCCCATTGAATGTTCAAAGCAATGGGGCTACCCAAGGATGTTGCAAAAGCACAATCATAGGACCATAACTACAGGTTTCCACAGGTTTAGACCATGTTCCTAACATACTTGGAGCATGAATGTGCAGAGCCTGCTTAAAGACATTAAATATCCTTATAGTGAGTTACATCTTTGCAGGACAGAAACACTGAGAGGTGTATCATGAAACACATCAGTGATACACTTATGAAAAGGGCTAGAACACAGGAAACAACAAATTGACTCGGGCTTTTAAAATAAAAATAAACCTTGCTGAAGGATAAAGTAAGTTCAGTAAAGTGAAGGTGTGCTTCTTCATTTACAATAAATGTCACACATCATTGAGTGCTAAGAATTCAATTTTTGAGAT
>NW_010302356.1:0-619 GCF_000700745.2 Antrostomus carolinensis
ACACCCACCCGCCAGCCCCCAGCGCAGCGGCTGGAAATATTCCATGCACCTTCCCTGACATTTAATCCGGCCGGGCGAGGAGCTCCGTGGCATTTCTGAGAGGGACTTGGGAAAGGTCAGGGGGTGGAAAAGGTTGGCAGGGTTGGTGCTCCCACCTACACCCACCCGCCAGCCCCCAGCGCAGCGGCTGGAAATATTCCATGCACCTTCCCTGACATTTAATCCGGCCGGGCGAGGAGCTCCGTGGCATTTCTGAGAGGGACTTGGGAAAGGTCAGGGGGTGGAAAAGGTTGGCAGGGTTGGTGCTCCCACCTAGCCCCGCAGCTCACATCTGCACCCCCAAAACCATCCCTGCGAGAGGCACCTGGTGTGGAGGGCAGGAGCTCCGGTGCCTGGTGTGGTGGGAGCAGAGCTGGCGGCTTGGGAAGTGCTCAGGGGAGATGTGAGGTGCCCCAGCCCGATGCTGCAGTTGGGCAGGAACAGCTGTAACGCTCTCTCTTCATCTCTTATTTTTTTTTAATTAGCAGGACTAACACCCAGCTGGGTGCAGAGGACAAGGGGGTCGGGGTGATGGGCTTTGCTCGGTGCCAGCCTGGTTTGGGTGTGATGCTGCCAGCAC
>NW_010302356.1:735-1003 GCF_000700745.2 Antrostomus carolinensis
AAAGAGCAACACTCACCCCAGGGGCTTTTGGAAACCCTGCTTCTCCCTCTCCTTGTGAGGACAGCTCTGTTCATTGTCCTCATCCCTCGTGGAGGTGACATCTGCCAGCAAAGCGTGGGGTTCCCTGGCTCCCGGGCGGGGAGAGGTGTGCTCTGCCCTGAAACACCGCGGAGGAGCCAACGCTCCCTCCAGCATCCAAAGGCCAAACTCAGCGGGATGCTGACACCGCGGTGTTGGTGCTGGGAGCCCTGAGGCTGCGCCGGCCCCG
>NW_010302356.1:1119-2707 GCF_000700745.2 Antrostomus carolinensis
CATCGCCCCCTCCAGCATCCAAAGGCCAAACTCAGCAGGATGCTGACACCGAGTTGTTGGTGCTGGGAGCCCCGAGGCTGCGCTGGCCCTGCTGAGCCCCCCCAGCACCCCTGGACCCCAGGGAGGGGAGGGGAGGGTCCTACCAGCACCGGTGCATCTCTCCCTCCCGCGCTCCCGGCACGGCACTGCCGTTAATGGATGCGAATGTCTCACCAGCCCATTTGTCTTCATTTGGTGCCAGCCGGTGGCACACGGGGACACAGCCAGGGCCGTGCACGCAGCCCACCTGCCCCGCACCGCTCGGCACGGCTCAGCCCATCCTGGCACTGACACTGACACCACGATGCTGGTGCTGGTGTGGCCGATGCAACCAAATCCAGGTGAGGATGCCCAGCCCATTGCCATGTGCGTGTCCCAGGGAGCATCTCCAGGTGCCTTGCAGACATGGGGCTCAGACCCCAGCAGGGCTGAGGGGACCTGTGGTGACCCCATCTCTGTGCCACGCTGCCTGCTGATGTGGCATCCCAGTGTCCCCATGCCAGCGCTGATGGGATTTGAGTCCAGGTCTGCGCTGGGGAACATCGAGCCCTTGAGCTCTGGGCTTGTGGGATTAAGTGGGAGCTGGGATGGATTTTGGGTCATGCTGGCCCAAAGGCTCCTGTCAGATCCCCATGGTCACCCGTTGTCACCCACTGCCACCCATCATCCTCCCGCAGTGGCTGGGAGCGAGGGGGACCGCGACGCTGCCGCTGCATCCCGCCAAAATCCGGGATGGAGCCTCTCGACTGGAGCTGCCGGTGGGTAATTTCTGATTAAGGATTACTGTACCATCGGCTTCAGTTTGATTGCAGATGTTTTTAATTATATCGTATAAGATCGTATTATGTAATTGCATTTATCTGATTGAAGCCTTAATTGTAGGATTTCATAATGGTATGACTGGGTAAATACACCATCGCGTCTGTTGTCCCCCAATGAAAATTAGGTGCTTCATGTCTTTATTGCATTATCCTGGAGAGGAGTTTAAATTGGGAAGAAAGAAATTAGGAGAGAGAGAAGAAAGGAAAGGTGAGTTTGTCCTCCCAATCCCGGGGAGCATCGTCCCCTTCCCGCTGTGGGGACACGTGGGATGTGCTGTGGTACCCGGGATCTGCGGGCTGAGCTTCTGGTGGCTGTCGGAGCATCAGCTCCTGCCTGGGCATCACTTCTGGCCGGGCATCCCAGGAGAGAGCAGGGAAAACCCCTTCCCGGGGCACAGCTGGGGGTCCTGATGGCATCGGGGTCCTGATGGCATCACGGCTCTGCCGGGGCCGGTGGGCAGCGGGTGCTGGTGGAGCCAGGAGCACCGTCACCATCCCCGTGCAGCCCCGCTGCTGCCTTCCACCTGCTTTTAAAATCATCTATTTTTTTTCTTTTCTTTTCTTTTTTAAGGGTGGAAAGAGGCACTTATGCAAAATTAATATTTCCATTAATAACGGCGCGCGGTAAAATAATTGGAAAGCCCTCCACCTTAATTGGGGGCTGCCTGATTCCCCAGGAAAATGCTAACGAAGTGTTTGCGAGGGGCTCATTAGCGGGGCTGGGGGGG
>NW_010302357.1:0-882 GCF_000700745.2 Antrostomus carolinensis
AGCAGAGCGTTGCCCAGCATGTCCCGCACGGGCCTCTCCCCACTGCGCCTGGGGGAGTCACACCGGGGGGGACCCCGCACGGGATGTAGCTGCGTTTTAGCCTCTTCCTGACAGCTCCACGAGATGAATTCCCAGGGCACCGCCAGCCCCCACCCTATAAGGGCTTCCTGGGGACATGGGTGACCCACATGGTCCCATCACTCACTCGCCATCAGGAGCTGCTTGTGGCCAGCAGCCCCCCCTTCCTAGCCCTGCACCGTCCTGCAGGACTCTGGTTTGACCCGCACCTCTCTCAGTCCAACTTTTGCTGCCCCAGGACAGGGCAGACACTCCTGTGCACTCACAGCAGGGCCCCTCTCCCAGCCAGGGCAGGGATATAGGCGTTTCGGGAGTTAGATATTCCTCCAGGCTCCCATCCTGTCCCACATGGCAGTACCAGAAGGATGGCCAAGCCCAGGTGCTGGGGTGGAGGGAGGACCCCATGGAGACCCCGAGCTCCCACCCGTGAAGCTGCAGCCCTGCTCAGCAGATCACAGATTTGGTGGGGCTCAGTCGAGTTTCTGGGCAAAGGCCAGAAGTACTCCCTGGAGAGGACCAAGCCTGCCCTGCTCCTGCCATCGCCCAGAGGTGCTGTGGGCTCTGCAGAACAGGCACCTCCCACCTGCTTCCAGCTCCTGCGAGAGGGGGAGAGGTGCTGCCCCTTGCCCTGTCCAGCACCCAGAGACCAACGATCTTCCCTGGAGCAGTGAGCTGGATCTGGGAGTCTCCCGCTCTCTGCAGAGGTGCGCAGGATGGAACAGGACTGCAGCCTCCTCTGCCATGGGAAGACCCACCACTGCAGGCCAGAAAAATGGGGTGTGGTGGAGGTGCCTTGAGGGTTCA
>NW_010302357.1:906-3109 GCF_000700745.2 Antrostomus carolinensis
TGCCTGGAGTGTTGTTGGTTCAGATGTCCCACTCCAGGCCTGTTTGACAGTGTGGGTCTCCAGTCAGGCTGGCACCCCAGTGCCCTCTGCTCCCCTCTGCCCCCTGGCAGCTCTCCACTCTCCAGCCCTGAGCAGCATCAGGCTACGCTAGAGCATGATGGGCCCTTCCCAAACAGTGGTGCTAAAGCCAACCCCTCTATCACTCTGCCACCCAAAACAGGTCCTTCCTGTCCCTCTGCCAGACTCAGAAGCAACACAATCACCTGCTGGATGAGCCCTGTGCTGTTGGGCTGCCACATGTGCCATGCAGGGGTCTCCACCACCTGCAGCTCTGCTCGTCACACAGCTCCTTGGCCGAGGTTGTGGCTGGGAAGCAGGAACCAGGCGCACACCCAGCTCTGAGCTCTCAGGCAGCACAGCTGGCAGCGGCTCTCCTGCCTTCGGGGTGTGTGGGGAACCCTGCTGCCAACTGAGCTGGCAGTTTCTTCTCCAGCCCCTCTGCCAGTGGCATCACTGAGGCAGGGGCACTGGGTGGCTTAGAGGTGGAATTGGTAGTGTTGGGTTTATGGTTGGACTCAGTGATCTTAAAGATCTTTTCCAATCACTACGACTCTGTAATTCTGTGATACTGGTGCACAACTGGCAGCATTGATGGTGGGCTTCCCATACAGAGCACTCAAGCTGCAGGAGCACGCTGAGCTATGCTGATAGAGCAGCCTTGGACGCACAGCTCTCAGCAGGTGTCAGCGCTATTTCTCCTGTCTCTGCTCCCGCAGGTCTGCACCTCTCCTGCTTTAATTCACTGTGTTGGGTTTTGGGGGGGGCGGGAGGGGCAGTTTTGGTAGTGGGGGAAGGGGTCACCTTGTGAGAAGCCTGTCTCCCAGGCGTTACACACCCCAGCCCAGGCTGAGGCAATGAGCACTAGAGAAACACCTCTGCAAATATTTGTGAGGGGAAGGACTGTCTTGAAAAGAAGCTAGAGAGAACCTGGAGGAGAGGCCATTGACCTGAACAAAAACACCATCGGCCTAAACAAAGAGAGAGCCTCTTTCTTGCCAGGAGGAAGGAGGGGAGGACAGAGAACCTCAGACACCCAGTTCATCTGCATAGAGTAGGAGAAGGCAAAGGAGGTCCCTGCAGACCATGGAAGTTCAGCAGTGGAGCTGGTACACACACATAGGCCACAGCAGAAAGCTGAGCCTTAGGACAGCTGTGACTTTGAGTGCTCATTTGATGGAGCACAGAGACCCCCAGAGCCGGGACAGGGGGAGGAGGTGCACTGGACTAGAGACCCATCTGCAGCCCGTGGACGTCCCCATGCCAGAGACAGGAGCCCAAAGAGGCCTGTGACTCCATGGGCAGCCCATGTTGGAACACTTTGTTCCTGGACCCTTTCAGCCCCCGGGAGGGATCTCATGCCAGAAAGAGCAGCAGAGACAAACTGACTGCAACCCCCATTCCCTGTGCCCTGTGCCTCTGCAGGGGAGAAGGGACAGAAATGGGGAGCAAAGTGAATTGAGCCCGGGAAGAAGGGAGGGGTGGGGGAAGGGGGTGTTAGATGTGGTTGTTGTGTCTCACTGTCCTTCTCTGACTGATTGGTAATTAATTAAATTGATTTTTCTTCCCCAAGTTGAGTCTGTTTTGCCCGTGACCATCACTGGTGAGTGAGCCCTCCCTGTCTTCATTCCAACCCACCAGCCCTTTGTTGTGTTTCTCTTCCCATCTCACTGGGTGGGGGGAGTGAGTGCTGGACCGCATGGTCTTAACCGTGAGTGAAACCACCACAGTAGGGAACTGGCTCCCAGGTCACGCTCACAGGGTGATCATCAATGGTTTTTACTCGAGCTGGCAGCCTGTCACGAGTGGGGTCCCCCAGCAATCTATGCTGTACCCCACACTGTTCAACATCTTCATAAGAGATATGGATGATGCAATTCAAAAGCACCCTCACCAGGTTTGCTGATGACGGCGAGCTGGAAACTTCAGAAGGGAGAGCCACCTTAGAGAGAGACCTGGACAGGCTGGAAGAGTGGGCAAGCAAGACCTGTACGAAGCTCAAGGGAGGGGCAAGCTCCTGCACCAGGGGTGAAATAACCAAAGATCCCAGTAAAGGCTGGGATCTGCGTGGGCGGGGAGCAGCCTTGCTGAAAGGCACCCGGGGGTCCTGGTGGCCAACAAGCTGAACATGAGCCAGCAGCGTGCC
>NW_010302358.1:0-1216 GCF_000700745.2 Antrostomus carolinensis
CACGGCGTTGCAGACACAGAGAGAGCAGAGCACGTCCAGCACCTGGGGGGGACACGGACACGCATGGAACATGCCTGAGACACGCCTGGACACGCCTAGACACGCCTGGGACACGTGTGAACACGCCCGGACACGCCTGGGACACGCCTGGAACACGTGTGAACACGCCCAGGACACGTGTGAACACGCCTGGACACACCTGGGACACGCCTGAGCATGCTTAGACACGCCTGGACACACCTGGGACACACGTGAACACGCCTAGACACGCCTGGACATGCCTGGACACGCATGAGCACACTTGGACATGCCTAAAAGTGCCTGGAACACACCTGGGACACGCCTGGACACACCTGGGACATGCCTGGACACGCCTAGAACAGGCCTGGACACATGTGAACATGCCTGGAACATGCCTGGGACACACATGAACGCACCTGGACATGCCTGGAACATGCGTGAACATGCCTGGAACATGCCTGAGCACACGTGAACACACCTGGAACACGCCTGAGCATGCTTGGACATGCCCTGGACACGCCTGGACACGCCTGGGACATGCCTGGACACGCCTGGGACATGTCTGGACACATGTGAACATGCCTGGAACGTGCCTGGGACACACATGAATGCACCTGGACATGCCTGTAACATGCGTGAACATGCCTGGAACACGCCTGAGCATGCTTGGACATGCCTAAAAGTGCCTGGAACACGCCTGAACACACCTAGAACAGGCCTGGACATGTGTGAACACGCCTGGACATGCATGAACATGCCTAGAACATGCCTAGAACATGCATGAGCACACCTAGAACATGCCTGGACATGCCTGGAACACGCATGAACGCGCCTAGAACACACCTGGACATGCCTGGAACATGCCTGGAACACGGCTGGACACGTCTTGAATGTGCCTGGACATGCATGAGCACGCCTAGGACATGCCTAGGACACACCTGAACACACCTGAACATGCCTGGACATGCCTGGAACATGCCTGGACACGCCTGGAACACGCATGAACGCGCCTGGAACACACCTGGATATGCCTGGAACACGGTTGGACACATCTTGAATGTGTCTGGACATGCATGAGAACGCCTAGGACACGCCTAGGACACACCTGAACACACATGAACATGCCTGGACATGCCTGGAACATGCCTGGACATGCCTGGAACATGCCTGGACACTCCTGGACGTGCCCGAACAC
>NW_010302358.1:1357-1627 GCF_000700745.2 Antrostomus carolinensis
GGACACGCGAGAACACGCCTGAACACGCCTAGAACACGCCTGAACACGCCCGAACATGCCTAGAACACGCCTAAACACGCCTGAACACGCGTGTCCCCCTCCCCACCTTGTGGTTGCGGCCGTGCTTGTCCAGCAGGGAGATGATGGACTTGATGTGGTTCTCCTGGATGATGTTGAGAACCTCGGGGCTCTCGATGAGGACGCAGTACAGGACCTCCAGGATGCCTGTGGGGGGAGACCAGCCCCACACGGGGGTCCTCAGCCCCACAC
>NW_010302359.1:0-2384 GCF_000700745.2 Antrostomus carolinensis
TGATCCATGTCAATATTCCTCACCCCTGAGGAATATTCCTCTTGTGCTCTTAGACTGACAAACACAAAATCCTTCACTCCCAGGGACACAAATGAAAACATAGTTACATTATCAGCGTTTCTTTCATAACAAATCCCAGACTGAAAGCAAAATGCAACACTATTCTATCTGCTGAAAAGAAACCAGCTCTGTCCTAGCTATAAACCAGGACACATGGGCAGCCTAGAAGGCTACTTATAGACATGAGTTTGTAACTCTTACAACAAAAATATTTATGTATTCAAGAGAGCATTTTATGTATTTTTCACAAGCAATTTATGTATGCAAGCTACATTGCTTGTAATGCAGCTATGCTGCATGTGGCTTCTTGGTGAGTTGTGATATCCTGCTCCAGAAGAACAGAGAGATGATTCCCTCTCAGAACTTCAGAACATAAATGCTTTTGTTGAACTGCGTAGGTAAAATCAATACACAACACAAGATTATGGAACAAATCCAGTCTTTTGATACCAGTGAGTATTTATCTGAATTTAATGAATCTTAAGTTGTATCTCAAAAACAATGGAGTTAATTTCTCTCTAGATGTGTACACAACTTGCTGTTAGCTGAATGCTTTATACATGTGTGAAAGCACGATATATTTGCTTGTCCTCTGATGCCTTACAATGACTTAATCTACCTTGACTCATTTTAGTTCATAGAGTACTCCAAGATGTGTCTTGTGTGGTGTTTAAATTATTTTAGCAAGGCTTCAAAGGGCAGTTATCAATAACAGGGTTGGGTAAAAGAATTCTGGGCAACAGGTTTGCTCACAGTTCCTAGTACCCTGTAAAAGCCTAAAAATGCACATTGAAGTCAGTGATTTCAGTGTAAAAAACAAACAAACAAAAAACCACCCACAAAACAAACAACACAAAAACAAGCAAAAAGCCATCCTTTCCCTCCCAAAACATCTAACAGTTATTGCAACGTTCAAA
This sequence comes from Antrostomus carolinensis, assembly GCF_000700745.2. Taxonomy (NCBI): domain Eukaryota; kingdom Metazoa; phylum Chordata; class Aves; order Caprimulgiformes; family Caprimulgidae; genus Antrostomus; species Antrostomus carolinensis. The sequence continues at coordinate 978 of NW_010302359.1, forward strand.
TAAGGATTAGCTACATTTCTGCTATTTTAATCTCTGCTTAAATATGAAACTTTACAAAGTTTTCTTTAAAAAAGGAATAAGTAGATATTTGCAGACTTGGATACTCCTGAGGTTCAGACTGGATGAGTGAAAATAAATATCTTCTTTACATGTTTTGATCCAGTGACTGGAAAATTCAGCAAATTAACCACTAGCCCAGATGGAAAGAAGTTGCCAAGGACATTTTGCCAGCTAGTTCTGGATCCTGTCTTTAAGGTAAAGCAATATTTTGCATTGATTTGATTGCAAAGGTGGAAGGGGAGACTTGAAGTTAGCTTTCTGGAAAGCCATCCCTCTTATACAGTAGGTCCATACTTTCTGCAGAGACTGGAAAAATTCTGCAGTATAAGAACAATGTACAAAAGGTGAGACAGAAGTAGAAGGCAGCAAATTTGAATTCATTGAAGTAACATTCTGCATATTGTTAAACTAAAGATTTGTGTGTCTTGTCTGGGAACCTTCTCTGATAGGAATTCGGAATTTCCTCTGGAATTACAAACATTTTATATAATTTGTGAATTTTGATCTGCATGATCCTTGTGAATAGTTTCTCAAACAAAGGCCCAGAAAAGAGAAACCAGAGGGTTTTCAGATGTACAACATATTTAAAATAAATGGTACGCAAAACCTGTCTTTGTTATATCACTTATTCCAGTTGCTATAAACTTGTTTCAGATCTTTGATGCTATTATGAATTTTAAGAAGGAAGAGGCTGCCAAACTGATAGAGGAACGTGATATCAAGATAGACATTGAAGATGGAGATAAAGAGGGAAAACCCTTTCTTCAGGTAACTTGGCCTTTCTACTTCACTGGAATTGCCAGTGTGGTAGCATTTCTTACCCTTGAGCAGTCTTTCAGGCCTTTCTAAAATCCACAGGAACTTACCTTCATTGTATTTTTATAAGCCCATCAGTTAATTTGTGTCTCAGGAATCTCATGATTTGAAATAAAGTGCTTGGTAATGTATTGCCCTGAATTTACTAGAGAGTTAACAGGACTTAAGTGTCTTGCAGCCTGCAAAAGGAATCATAGAATCATAGAATGGTTTGGGTTGGAAGGGACCTTAAAGCTCATCCAGTTCCAACCCCCTTGCCAGCAGCAGGGACACCTTCCACTAGACCAGGTTTCTCAAAGCCTCATCCAGCCTGGCCAACATGCTTGATTTAGGAAAAGGGAGAAAACTTTATTTCATACATGAAAAAAAACCCAACCAATACTGCCTCCCTCCCTCTTCTCCAGGTGTAAATGCGATGCTACTACAAACTCTTTGCCACACTGTGTGCTGTGGCTGTGTAAGCAGGAACATGGTTTCTCACAAATTACAAGATGTTCAAGAACACAGAATCACAGAATCACAGAATGTCAG
>NW_010302360.1:0-382 GCF_000700745.2 Antrostomus carolinensis
CCAGGCAGCTCAAGAGCTACATCTAGAGGTTCAGGTACCTTCCAAATTAATCACTATTAATGGGTTTTAATAAAGGATGATCACATTTCCCTGGGGTATTTGTGATCTGAGCGATGGTTTCTTTCATCTCTGCCAATTACAGCTCGTAGAAAATCAGAAATATTGGGTTTTTTACATGGTTTTTCTGTCCCATCAGCCCAAATATAACCAGATCCTGAAGCTCCAAGCTCCAAACAGGTCCTGGAGATGCAGATCCAACCTCAGCTGGGTTCTTCAAATCAAGGTTTTCATCTTAGAAAACTCTGCGTCGTCACTTCTGTCAGGGTAAGCAATCAAAAACAATAATAATAATAATAATAAATATTAAAAAATAATAAGTGTT
>NW_010302361.1:0-333 GCF_000700745.2 Antrostomus carolinensis
GGTGGCACGGGGCTGGCACTGACCCCACCAGCAGCTCTGACCCCCACCCAGGAAACACCCACATCTCAGCTGCAAACCATCACCTCAGTGCAAGGGCTGTGGGTACATCACCGTGGTGGCCATGCTGGAAGGGTGACCCATCCACTGACACGTTGCCAAAGTGGCACCCCAAAACCAGCCCAACGCCCCAGCTGCACAGCCGGATGCTTTTTGAGGGCAAGGAGAGTTTGGGGCTAAAATACCCCAATTTGCTATTTTTGCAGCCACCCAGCCACATGCACAGGGATGCTCATGCCCAAAGTTGGCCTTGATGGGTGGAGAGGGGACAAGTGG
>NW_010302361.1:451-1410 GCF_000700745.2 Antrostomus carolinensis
CTGCAGCTCCCCAGGGTCCCCGGGGCCAGATCCTGCCCCATGGATGCTGGGATGGTAACGGCTCTGGGGAGGTGCTGAATCCAGCCCTGGATCCCCACAGTCCCTGGGCTGCTGCGTTACTGCCTCTTTGTCTATTTTTTAACCACGGGTTCTATTTCAAGGCAACATTTTACCCATGTGAGATTGAATCAAATAACATAGGAAAAAATATTAATGAAAATTTAGCAAAATAAACAGGAAATCCTTCGGATGTTTTCTGGAAACATTGGTCAGCATCTTCCAGAGGAAAGCTGTAAGCTTGTCAAGGTGGGGTTCCCCCTGGGGAGCCTGAGCGTGCTGGGAGGGGACGGCAGCAAACAAGCTTCAGGAAATCTAAAAATAAACCCTGGGCAATGGCACTAACACCAGCGGCGCCTGGGCAGGGGGGGTCTCCTCTGTGCCACCAGCCTGGGCTCATCCCTCATGGGCCACTATAAAGTCACAAGGACTGTCCCCAGCTTGGGGATGCCCTTGTCCCCAGCTTGGTGGGGGAGCTTAACCCATGATCCAGCTTGGAAAGCGCAAGCGGGGGCTGCAGGATCCAACCCGCGTCCCCTTGACCCCAGCAGCAGCGTTTAAGCCCAGCTTTTCTGCCCCGGTCCCTCCCAGGGCCCAGGCAGCAGCATTTGCCTTGATCTGCCCCCCCAAATTGTGCCAGTCTGGCTGGGGACAGAAGCAGCATTGGTGGCGGGGGCTGTCCCCCCAGCTCCCTGCCCCGCTGCCAGCACTTGCCCTCACCTCACCAGCAGCTCTGCGTTCCCCGGCTGGCTGCCGGAATCATTGACCCCCGGTAAAAGACATGGTAACGGACATCTACGGGGTGCTGCTCCTGTCCAGGGGTCCTGTGGCACCCTGCACCCCTTCCCTGGGTGGCTGTGGGGCAGGGGACACCGCAGGTTTGTGGGCAGGGAGAAGTGCTG
>NW_010302362.1:0-9758 GCF_000700745.2 Antrostomus carolinensis
ATTCTGTGATTCTGTGATTCTGTGTAATGTGCCCCAAGTTCAAGATGACAGAAACTGCATAACATTGGCAAATTAACAAGGTTATAGTTGGGCATATTGTCTATCCCATTTTTGCAAATTGTGTACAGCAGACAATTCAATGACGTCCCAAAATCCCAAACCACCTCAATCACAAATAGAGTTGTTTATGCGACTGACCTACTGCTTTGTATGGTCGGTTTATCTTGGTTTTAGCTTTTTTATTGAATAAGCATTCCAACTTTCTCTACTAACATTATTTGGTAACATATCACAGCTAGTGACTCTGTTAGTGTCAAAACCATTGCATATAACATGAAATAAGCATAGTATATGTTATAATGTGTATTACATATTCCTGTATACCTTGTAAAATAGTAAAAAAGACACTATTGTGTTGGGGATGTAGTCAATGCTACGAAAACTAAGAGTGCTTTTAAATATGTTTGAACTAGTTCCAATTAAATAAAATTAAAGATAGCCCTCTAAATCACCACATTTGAAAATTATATTGATTATTAGGAAAATAAAAAGAGCATCATTTAACAAAGGAATTGATATCACTTCAAGGTTTAAAAAAAAACAAAGAAACCTCAAAACAAAACAAAAAACCCCCCTGCTTTTCTTAAATCTTTTTTCTGGGTTAAGTTTTAAAGAAGCAGGTGAAAATTGCTGGAGTATTTTTGCATTGCAATCCATGAATAAAAAATAGTTGTGAACCTGGTAGCCACTACAGAGCTCAGGGCCTGGTAAAAACCTTATCTGTGTTTGTTGCCATGCTACTAGCAGATCCTGAATAAAAAGTATGAGCTACAATCCTACTTCACACCACTTATCTTTTTACTTCACAGAAAAAAAAAACAGAGATATATTTTATCGGTAGAGTTGTGGTCCAGTCCTATTAAGAAGATATGTGTTCACTTCAGAAATTCTGAAGTTCTGAATTCATAGTACATTGTGAGCACATTCTGAGTCTTTCTTGATAAGTAACTGACTCCTTTCAGTAACAGCTGGAAGAAGGAAGCTTGTCATACTTACTTACCAGTTCTCAGTTCAACAGTTCTTAAGTGAAGTCCTGCCTTTTTTACAGTTTCATGTGAGAAACTGTGCTATTCAGAATGAGCTAACTAGCACAAGACATGAAGATTTTGTAACACAAGACTGGTAAATGTAAATATGTGTAATGATTATATGTATACCAATACGTATATGTGTGATTATAAGAATGTAATATTGGATATAGATATACAAAGTACACATTATATGCATAAAAACACATAAAATACTACATTGTATAGATTATATACACAATAGTATATAGGACATATAAAATCTAGTATACATAAAGTATAATAGTATGAAATAACCTGTAAGTTGTTGTTCTATAGAAGGACATATGATTATATATAATATATTATGTATTTTATATTTTTATTATGAATCATATATAATACATATTTTATATTATTTATTCCTTTCTATGTGTTATGTGCCATTATAGCATATCAAATATTACATGGTGTACATTTTTTATGTTTATTAAAAAGAAAGTCCTTCATAAGGCTAGAGGACAATATATAACACCAGGAATTGCAGGCTAGAAGTTTTAGAACTGCCTAAGAAATTTTAGCCAGTTCCACTGGCTACCGTAACCTCAACTTAAAGTGATGGGAGGCATTGGAGAGGTCTTAAAATGCTTTATGTGACTGAGGGCCACCCCCCTGTACAGAATGACTAAGTTTCATTCCTTGCACTTCCAAACTGAGGAGCTATTCTGAAAATGCTGAAGCTTCCTTTGTTGGCTTATCACTCACCTTTTGGGAGTATCCCACTTAATGTTATTTCAAAGAGAAGTAACAGAGGCAGCAAACAGACAAAAGCATCAGAACTGAATACAGAGGAACACCCCAAACTGCTCTGCATTGAAATTTCTTTGTACTTTGTGTTTGTAGCACCTAAATGTAAACTGCTGTAACTAACACATAGAATCCGTAAAAAGATATAAATTGATGAAGGGTAAAGGCGGGCAATCAGAAGCAAAGTGAGTACAAAAAGCTGCTTTCAAACTGCTTACATCATGTCCTTTCTTAGCCATTGCAGCTGCAATAGTGCCACATAGTAGGTCACTAGGAAGAGCTCAGACTTCTTACTATCCCTCAGTCTGTGGTTTCCTCCCACTGTTTCCCCAAAAGCCACACAGAGAGAGGATCTGCAGTGTCAAATCTGGAGACACTACTTACCAGAGAGCCCTCTGACACTGCAGGATTTATTCCTGCCACACACAGTCTGCCCTTTACCAGAAAGGCATCACATGAAGCAGCTCCCTGTTTACCCAGCACATGAGGATATGAGTCCCAGAAGGTTCTTGAAATCTTCTTTGAAAATGCACTTGACCTTTCAGATCTTTACTGCTGTTCTGAATGAAATAAGGCCTTGAGGTTGGTCTACAACCTACGTTTACTTGGGTTCATTAGAAAAAAGGGAATTCACACGGCTCGTCACTGCTATTTGGAAGTGCATTAAACATCTGATGAGCCTCAAATAAATGCAACAACCTATGTACTATTAAAACAGAAAGAGTTAGACCTTGGTTACAAATGTCTGGAGAAACAATCACAGAAGTAAGTATGTAAGGAACCAAACACAAAATATACAGAAAGGAATTGCCTTAAGTTAGGTAATGGCCTCTGTCTGCCATTACAGGACAGCACAGATTTTAGACTGCATCATCAACTATATGCAATGGCTTAGATTCCTTAGGGAATCTAAAATAGTGCTAGATGTCCACATTTAGGTTATGGATTCCTACACAAAGTGTAGGAAACTCATGAAACTCTTATTCTAGTTGTAGCTCTGTCATCAAATACTTCAGAAGAACTGAGGTCCTTGATCCATAAGGTACCATTTCTCCCAAGGAAATATTATTGAAATATTTGTTTATTCCTACAGGTACTTAGGGCTTTTATGATTTCTGTTAAAGTTTTAAAGCATGTCTGAAGAACTCTGTTATTTCTCTACTCAGTCAAGAACCTCTTAGGGTTCTCAGGTAGTTTCACTCTTCACTGAAAAAATGCCTGTGGCAGTAACTTTCTGAGTGAAAAAGACTGGAAATGTCTGACACCCCTCCTTCTGTTTGCTCCTAGCCTCAGGAAAACAGTTGACTTGTGAACAATAAGCAGTTTGAATACAAGGAACACTGAAAGAGAACAAAGTTACTGTGAGGAGAGATTTCATCTCTAAAGCTTTTCATCTCACTTCTGCTTTGGCAAATACAAAATAAATGGCTCTGGTATACAGATGAAGAGGACAATAGTGATCAGAATTAGGTATGAAATTAATGGAATATCCATCCTATGTATAAAGCAAATATATGCAAAGCAAGAGATGAACATGAACATGTATAAAGATTCTTACATGTGTGGTCCTTACATCAAGAAAATCTGTATGTGAAAAGCTGTACTTTTTTTACAAGTAGTACAGCACATACATACATAGAAGGACACTGGGCAATGTTCTTTGCAGAAGATGCACTGTATCAGGTATACACTGACAGATAGTATGCGACATTGTTTTAAATGAGAAGTGTGATTGACTACATTATGAAGGATTTGAGACTGTTGACCAGCTTGAGTCTGCATAATTCTATCAATTTTGTTACTTCAGACAGCAAACAGAAAGGTGACAGGTAATTTTATAAAGCTAGATTTTATCACATCTAAGTCACCAATAAACTCGGTCATCACTGATGGACAGTAAGAAAGTAGACCTCTGGAGCTACACTGCCTGATCCACTTTGCAACATGAAGTATTAGAGTCACTGGGCTGGAGTTGAGCATTAAATATCAGACAATCAAGGGTCAAAAGCTATGATACTACCAGACAGACAAAAGGAGCTGCAGTGTAACAGGCTGCTGGGCCAACACAATTAAGCCAATAAAATCTTCTTTCTTATCTAAACAAGTATAATAGTATAATTATCTGTCAGTGTTAATTATTATGCTGGGGCCTAGATGAATGAAATCCTATAAAGTAGCTTTTGTCACCTATAGCTCTGTCTTGTTCAAATTTTATGTAAATCCTCACCCCTCCATGCATAGAGGGATGCTGTCAGGCTGTGGGTTTAGTTTTGCAAGAAGACATGCATTTACCAGGGATAAGGTCACTAATGAGAGTTTCTAAATTTTTTATGTTTACTTCCAATTAAAATACTTCTAGTCTAGATTTAATATATTCCTGCTGTGTTTGGAGCTTAACTATTGCAGTGTTGTGCCACTGTGGGTGTAGAGCCTTGTGCCACCCTCCTGCAGATAACCCAGGAGTGACACCAACCCATCTGTTTTATTTGTCCTTGATGAGAGAAATGGAAGAGAAATAAATCACCATTAACAGTGAGAAACAATTGGGCTTCAAAAATTCATTTTTAACAACTGGAGCTGTTGCATCACAGAAAAAAGATACATATTTTAATAGAAGTTATTTTTACCTTGTCATTGTCCTTTTAAATAATGTTATGGTGGTAGCATAGCAATATAAACTACAGTGTCACTCAGCAGACTAGAGGCAGAGCAGGCAAAACCTCACTGTTCAGGCACATCGTTACTGAGTTTAACAGCACCAAGCAATAAGCATTGTCCATTGTTCAGTCACCCACACTTTGTTTAAAAGGTTTCATCAGCCTCACCTTCAAAAGTTGCCTTAAAATCTTCACCAGAACAAGTCCTTAGGTATGTCTTAATTCTTAAGGAAAGATCTTAAGAAGATGACAGCAAAGCTGAGTCATTCTGAGGTTTGGGGTAACTGTTTTATTTACAATAATTTCTTATTCATGTGAGTGACTTATGTGACTAGCTCTCGAAGTACTAATTAACTAAACTATTTAAAATCAAACAATGAGTAATCATTTTTTAAAAATTCCAGCCATTCACTAAAGTAACATTCAGGAATGAGAAGCTTTTGAATTCTGCCTTCTTAGGTCACAACAGCCAAAGGAGGTTATTATGAGCTTTGTTCCTGTTAAACTACTAGGTTAGAGACCTCTGGAAATTGAAATATCATCAGATTAAAAAAAAAAAATTAAAAATCACAGTTATTTTATCTAAAACATAATTTTCCAAAAACAAAAACAAAAATCTTTGTAGCATATAAAAAAAAAAAAAACCCACAGATTTTTTCCTATCTGTCAAATATGATGGGAATTTCCTACCACCATCTATTTTAGAAGAAAACAATGTTCAAGAAATGAAATAATTTGGGTTCAACTAACAAGTCTGCCTAGCATGTCTTATTCATTTGAGTAAACCTCTGAATTATACAATTATAAAATAATTTAGGAAAGAAGGGATGTCTGCAGGTCCCTAATCCAACCTCCTTGCTTTTTGAGCAAGGCTAACTTCAGCTAGATCAGGATGCTCAGTGCCGTGTCCATCTGCAATTTGAAAATCTCCAGGATGGAGGTTTCATCACCCTCTGCTCTAATGGTAAACATTTTTTCCCTTGCTTCTGAATGAAATTTCCTTTTTAGCAACCTATGTCTGCTGCCTCTGTCATTTCATTGTACACCTCAGAGAGGCGCCTAGGTTCATCTTCCTTAAAACTTCCCTAAGCAGCGGACAACTGTGATTGAACATGTTTCAAGTACTCTCATCTCCTGCCTAGCCTGCACTAGCTGCCCCACAGGTCACAGGCTCAAGGCCTTTCACCATTTTAGTGACTTTCCACTGGCCTCTCACCAGTATGTTGATGTCACTTTTGTTACAGATAGAAGGTACTATTGGGCACTATATCCTGGATATTGGGTTGTAGTCCAGCCCTCACAAGGGCTGACCAGAGGGATCCTGCACAGTCTCCGTCCTTGGAGGCTTGCAAGCCCAGATTGGATAAACATCTAAGCAACCTGGCCCGACCTCACACTCCCATCCTGAATTATCCCATGTCCCTGTGAGCAGTGATGTCCCTTGACCTGCTGATTGCATTCCCGCTGGTGCAGCCCAATAGGCAATTAGCCTTGGCCGCCACAAGGGCACGTGCCTGATTCATGTCTCAGCTACATTTGGAAAGCTGAGATAACAAGAGGTATAATATGCCCCTGTCTCATTTGGGGTACATTCAATGTGTTTGAGTAGTGACAGAGGCCCACTTAAATCTATGAGCAGACAAGGGGTTAGCTAAGGGTTGAAAACATAAAAATGACTAGGCAGTGCAGGTTAAATACAACACATGTAACAATGGGGTTATTCATTTCTCATTAAAAAAGCACTTTTCATTTTATTTTCCTGTCAACATCTATTAAACTGAAGACGATTCCACAGTGTATGAGTGACGGTTTATTTGTTTATAACAACACTACTTTCACTCCCCTTCCATCTTTATTTTTTTTTTCCTAAATGAAAAGCAAATCACAAATTATTGGAAAGTTTCTGACCTTTTTATGACCCTGTATTTACTTGCCAAACACATGTTAAAGCAGAGTGAAAATGCTTTTATTTCTGATGTAGAACTACGTACTCTTTGGCCAAGTACTTTGTTAAGTTTTTCATTTTTGTAAAAAGAACAAAGAATCTGTTCATTTTCCAGAAATGAAAAATGGACCATGCATTATTTATAACATCTGACAAAACTCTGGCCAGGCGAGCACCCCTAGCACCTCTAGAGTAAGGAGTCTTGGCTGTATTTTTCTCAACACCTCTGCATACACATGTAGGAATTTCTAAATATGTTGATGGCTTTTTGTATATCAGTAATAAAGGGCAGGAGAAAAACACAGAGCAATTAATAGTGTTATGTATTCATGCACTATTACAAGACCACTAAAAGATTCAGTGAGTGATTAATCAGCTGAATGGTTCATTTTCCTTGGGGTTCTAATGAACAAATAATATTGATTAATGAAACAATTAATTGTTTTGTAAAAATGTAAGTTGAAATTAATAAAGCTGTTGTCAGTCTGTCACCAGATTGTCTCTATGAAACTAATAAAAAATACAAGATAATAATGTGAAAAAAAAAGAGGTAAAGATCAGTGTAATAGACACTGAGTTATGGAGGAAAACATTAACACCTCTTTTGATGGAAAATCTATGACTATAAAAAAAAGTGTCTTTATATTTCATATTTCTAAACTGAGGTCTTATATACAGGACCTTGCTGACTGCAGTGGGCCCACGATGGTGATTAAAACCCAAATGCACTCTCTTCTTCTAGGATTTGAGGATTCCTCCTCTTACAGACATGTCCCAGAAAAGTATGAGATGTCCCCAGAACTGAAAGACTGTCACAGAAACTTCTCTGAAATCTATTGAAGAGGTGGACACTGAGATATCTTCTATTTGATCACCTAAGAGCTTCCTGTAGGACCCTGGAGCAATAATATTAAACGCAATACTCGGCTTCAACATGCTCAGTTTTCTTACTGTTTTTTGTTTACAGAGCTGTGATGCTTACAAGGCCAAATCACTGATATTTTACACAGAGCTGGGGATAGATCCTGAAAAGAGCTGTCATTTCTAACAAATCCCTTTAGGATTTAATTAAATCCCTTTTCAATTAACTCCCTCTCCCACAATAAGGTACTCAATTCCAGTGCACAATGTGAAATAACTTTCAGCCTAGAGATGGCACTAGGAACCAGAAAATATCTTCAGGTAAATACCAAGTGTCTGACCTCTGGATGCTTAGGACATGATTGCTTCTTAGGAGGACAGGAGATTTTGACTGGAACTCTTGGAGAAAAGGCAGAGAGATCAAATATTTTTTCCACAGTCCTCTTCTACTGCATCACATGGACCAATGCAAGTAATAAATATACTATTTATTTGGGGAATAAATTTGCTATTCTTACTATGCTCCTGTGGCATAACACAAATTCTAATCAGGACAACTATTACTTAAGTCTTACTAAATACTTATGATTACTGCAAAGTAACTATCAGAACTATGCAAAGGTTGTAATTGCAGTAACACTTCTTGCCCTCTGGACAAGGAAAAAAAAACCAAGAGTTTTATTAATCACAGACGCTTTATAAACACCTTATAGAATAGTAATTTTGTCCTGCTAGTCCACGGGCAAGTAATTTGGGAAAAGCAGCTCGTGCAATTCTCAGAACAATGTTTGGCTAGTGAAGTTTTTTGTGTTCTTCCAATCCAATGTTGGTGCTTTTTACACATATAAGACTTGGTCTCACCTATCCAAGCCTCAGTTCTGAACTCATTAGTGAGGTTAACAAAACTCCTTTTGCTTTTAGTGGTGCTTGCCTTTAAAGATACTTGGGCCTGACAAAGCAACAGTAGAAAGTAAATAAAGAGAACTGGGAAAGGTAAATAGGAAGAGAAGAGATGAAAAGGTGCTCTGTGCTGCTATGTGCAATTAAAGTTGAAATACAAGGGCTTCTGCAGCAGGAGAAAAACATAACACATCAGGGTTTTCTTTTTCTTTTAACTCTGCAGTCTAGTCCTTTTCTTTTTCTTCTCCCCAGTTCAAGAGCTGCCTTCATCACTGTTCAGAGATAGCCGCACCTCTTCCAGGTTTCAGGTTTTGAGAAAGGTCAACAAGAGGCAGGAGAACACATTAAACAACTCCTTTTTAGTTTTTCTGATCAAATAAAAAGCTAAGAGTCTCCTGGTACCCACAAATTTCTGGAGACTGCAAATGCTGGGCAAAGGGGCAGGAGGTCTTAGAAACAGAGTTAATCAAAGGAGCTGATAAAAGAAAAAAAATGTTACACCAAAAAGATCAAATGAAAACGTATTAGGTGCACAGGTTTTATGCTAAATATTTTTTTAAATATAGTTTTAGGGGTCTTTTTACAATTATTTGTCTTACATTTTTTCTATTCTTTTTCCTACAAAGTAGTCCCAAAAACGAAGGCCAAGGCAATGAATGATTGATAGAGTTTTTTGTTAAAGAAGAACAAAATCCTCTGTTTACAATAGTAGCAGAACTGACTGCTTCTCTACTCCTAATATACCGGGTACAAGACTGTGGAAGAGTTAATATATCTATAGAATCATATTAATCTGACACAGACTTAAATTTCCTTAAAAGCCACCTGGCTACATACGGTCTGGCTCAAGTCTGGCACAAGCCTTCTGACACTTTGGGACAGGAAACTTCAAAAAGAGGATACAAATACAACATCACAACAAAGAGGACATGCAGAATGGCACCACCAGCTCACACCTCTATGGCCCAGGGATTTGGGCCCCACCTAAAGCAGGTCCTGCTCTCCAAAGGTTGTACAGATAAGACAAGGAGTCTCCAACAAGGTCTGTCTGGAAGCAACCAGCCTCTGTCAGACCTTTTGCATGACCGTCACTTGCTCACTTCCAGACCTTCTTCCCATCACTTCTACCCAGCCCCTGAATGGAGAACCGAGCTCCCAGGCATCGTCTCTGCCTTGCTGCTCCCCCTTACTCATAACACAAAGCATGGTGAGGGTACATTTGAACCCTCACAACAACAGCACAGCAGGAAGGGTCATGGCGATGCCCTATGCAGTTACCCCTTTTTAGTTGGGACAGGGAGGCAGAAGCAGAGAACAACTTCTTCTCCTGAGGTCAGAGGACTGATGGGTTTACCTTCGTACCTCTTCTCAATGTAGGTGAACAGGGAGATATGTTCATAAAAATTATTAGAACTATTTTAAACTGTGTTCTATTTCTTGAATATTCGGGTGCTTTCTGGGAAGAGATTTGTTCATTGTTATTTCTGTCTGTCCTCCCAAGTCTTGGCAAGGTATTTACAT
>NW_010302363.1:0-1355 GCF_000700745.2 Antrostomus carolinensis
AACGGAGTTTGTTCGTAGCCGGCACGTGGTACCCGCGGTGTCTGAGTCGGGGGTCGGGGAAGCGTCACCAGGACGGCACACGGGCTGAGGAGGGGCTGCCGCTGGCATCCAGCGAAGCTGGGCCAGGTGCCCGCCCGCCCTGGCAGGGCAGGCCGCAGGAGCAGGGCCTCAGCCGGACGGTGCCGCGGCGACAGCTCTTCCCGGCGCCAGGGAGCTGCGCCGTCAGTGCGGCAGTGTGCTGAGGAGAGCAAAGGCTTTCACCTTGCATCTGTCCGAAGCTCTCGAGAACAGCAGAGACTCTGAAAAACACTGAAATGTTCCCATTTACACAGAAAATGGAACTGACTCAATATAGAAACTTAGTAAAGCTGAAAGAATTTTCTACTCAAAAAGTTACTCAAGCAGACTCACGCCTTTTAAAGGAAAAAAAAATAGTTTCTCAATTTGATGGTTTCTTTCATAGGAAAAAAAAAATAAACCTTTTTTTAAAAAAAACCACTAAAACTCACCAGGATAGATAAAGTTTGAGTAAACCCCCCATGTTTCTGTTTGCAGTGTTCTGGAAGGAGCTGGAGGGTATTTTCTGCCTCTGGATGTGTCCGTGGATACTGCTGTGCTCCATCGCATCCTGTTAGTGTGACTGCAAAGCTACCCCTGGGTTAACTGCCTGAAGCAGAATCCTCAGTCGTGGGAAACACCATGAAGTTGGTCTTTGCTTTTCCAGCCAGTGGAGTTTGCCATGTCAGTTTACACGGGGGGAAAAGGTGCTGAGCTGAGTCGTTATTTTTCTTGTACATGTCCAAAGAGCCAAACTGGTAGCGGTGATTTTTTTAAGCAAAAGGTTTAGGGTTCAACACATGAAATACCCTCACCCTCCCGCTGAGGGGCTGTGCTGTCAGTCTGCCTGTGCCTCCTTCCGAGGCTCCTGCTTCTGCTGCTGCTATCGGTGGATCACTTCACTGATCCCGTATGGCTCTTCCTGTCCAGGAACAGGTACCTCTGCCTCATTTCTGTCCTCTCTGCTCAGGACTTACTGAACAGCGCACATGCGTGCCAGAGAGGAGCACACAGGCTCACGCGTGGTGTGCATGTGTTTATGTACAGGTAGTACATGCCCTGTAACTGGGAAGCAGAACACGACAGCGACATCTCTGCATTTGCCATGTGCACGCAGGTATACGGCACCCGTGCACCTCCCCGCACTGTCAGGCGCTTTTCGCTGCGTTTTACGGGTGGGAGCTGGTTCACGGGCAGGGCGTGACTTGCCCAAGCTTGCCCGAGGGGCACGTTGGCAGGCAGATGCGGGCTGGCTCCTCCGGGGCTTCCCTGGCGGCTTGCCCGGCCAGAAAAGCTGG
>NW_010302364.1:0-1295 GCF_000700745.2 Antrostomus carolinensis
TCCTGATGGAGCCCCCCAGAGCTCACGGCTGCGGCGAGAGGGAAGCCAGGAGGAAGGATTCCCAGCACCGCGACGGCTCCGCACCAGTTCCACCATTACAGATGTTTCTGGCCGGGTTTGGTGTGGAGCTGGAGGAGGGACAGTGGGCAGCATGGACATGGTCCTGGTGCTGCCTGGTGCAGCCAGGCCGGCATTGCGCAGCCTGGCACGGCTGTATGGCACAGTTGGGTGCTGTGTGGTGCTGTACGGTGAAGTACAGTGCCATATGGTGCTGTACGGTGCTGTGCAGTGCTCTATGATGCCATATGGTGCTGTATGGTACCGTGTGGGGCTGTATGGTGCTGTGTGGTGCCCTACCGTGCTGTGGGGTGCTGTATGGTGCTATACGGTCCCATACGGTGAGGTATGGTGCTGTGTGGTGCCGTTTGGTGCCCTACCATGATGTACAGTGCTGTATGGTGCTATACAGTGTCATACGGTGAAGTACGGTGCCGCATGGTGCCGTATGGTGCTGTGTGGTGCCCTACTGTGCTGTGGGGTGCTGTATGGTGCTATACAGTCCCATACGGTGATGTACGGTGCCGTACGGTGCCCTATGGTGATGTACAGTGCTGTATGGTGCTGTGCAGAGCTGTATGGTGCCATACGGTGCTGTACGGTGCTGTGTGGCACCCTATGGTGATGTACGGTGCCATACAGTGCTGTGTGGTGCTGTGTGGTGCCGTATGGTGCCCTAGAGTGATGGACAGTGCTGTATGGTGCTGTATGGTGCCATACAGTGCTGTGTGGTGCCTTACGGTGATGTTTGGTGCTGTGCGGTGCCACACAGTGATGTTTGGTGCTGTATGGTACTGTATGGTGCTGTGTGGTGCTGTATGGTGCTGTGCGGTGCCATACAGTGATGTTCGGTGCCATACAGTGCCGTTGGGCTCTGTATGGTGCTGTGTGGTGCTGTGCAGTGCCATACAGTGATGTTCGGTGCCATACAGTGATGTTTGGTGCCATACAGTGCCATTGGGTGCCGTATGGTGCTGTGCAGTGCTGTGTGGTGCTGTGCGGTGCCATGCAGTGATGTTTGGTGCTGTGTGGTGCTGTGTGGTGCTGTGCAGTGCCATACAGTGATGTTTGGTGCCACACAGTGCCGTTGGGTGCCGTATGGTGCTGTGTGGTGCTGTGCAGTGCCATACAGTGATGTTCGGTGCCATGCAGTGATGTTTGGTGCTGTATGGTGCTGTGCAGTGCCATACAGTGATGTTCGGTGCCATACAGTGCCGTTGGGTGCCGTACGGTGCTGT
>NW_010302364.1:1318-1534 GCF_000700745.2 Antrostomus carolinensis
CCGGCCCCCCCCCGAGCCAGCCCCGCGCAGCCTGTACGGTGCCGGACACCAGACCATGGACCCCCCCCCCCCTGGAGCCCAGTTCATCTCCCACCTCCTGGGGTGCAGCGGGTGCTTTCGGGGTGCAGGATCCCACCTGGCTGCAGCGCTTCAGTGGGGAACCCCCCCAGGGACCCCATCCCCAGGACACCTTGAGCATGAAGCTCACCCCTCCCT
>NW_010302365.1:0-13965 GCF_000700745.2 Antrostomus carolinensis
TAATAATAATAGTAATAAAATATTACTATTTATATAGGAGATATAAAACATTACTATTTTATAGAGCCCAAGCCAAAGCCAGAGAGAGCAAGAGAGGAAGAGCCCCTCATGGATCTCCTGCCCATGGGGGACAGGAGATGGAACAGCCCCTTGGCAGAGCCCAATGCCCATGGAGCTGATCCATGTCAATATTCCTCACCCCTGAGATCTTGGACTTGCAGACGGACAAACACAAAGTCCTTCACTGCCAGGGACAAAAAAATTAATGGGGTATTTTATTAATTAGTATACTGAAAGGAAATAACAAAGTGTAAAAGCACCATGCCTAGCTATTTTAGCCTCGGTATTTGCTTTTAACAAGCTTAAATAAATTCCCTGAACAACACTGCATCATAATTAATGAAATACCAGTTCTCAGACCTCCAAACAGGTTCTGCATTGTTTGCTTTTAGGCAACAGATTCACCCGTTATTAACACCGAAACATTTTGTATTGTCCAGAGATCAATCTATGTCTGATTTCTTTCTTGACAGCACCTACCACAAAATAGATCATAATTATAATTTCATTTAGTAAGATATTATAAAGTTCTACAGCTAATCTTGGTGGATTTGAGCCAGTAGTATCAGATGGTTTGGAACTGAAAATCATGTGTCAGACACCTCGTTAGGATGTGATGCGACCAGCTAGAGGAACAACAGGATTTGTTGTTCTTTAATATAACTTAAGTGATGTCTTTAATATAACTTAAGTGACCTTTTTAATGTTTTAGAAAGAGGGCCTTTTAGGTAATACCATAAATGATAGCAAAACTCTTTTTTTGAACTATTTCTTTATTATTAAGCGTAATGTCAAAAATGAGTATTAAAAAGACAGTAATTACTGAGAAATGCAAGTGAAAAAGTTAATTAGAAGAAAGGGAAACATTAGCAGAGTGATGTTAAAGTGCTATTTGTGTTTTAAATAGACCTTGTGTTATTACTTCTTGTTCATTTGTTTTCAATACTAATTTAGGCCTTCCTAGATTAAAAAAAAAAAAAAAAATTTCATCTGACACCTCTTCTTTTCTGTAGCATTTTAATTCTCTCATTATATTCCCAATTAAAAAGAAACATGGATGTAGAGTCTCAAATTCATTACCAAGGTAATAGCACGGGGTCAGGATAGCAACTATGACCATGACAGCATTAAAAAGATTCTCGTCTCAAAACTTCACAGCACTCTATCACTTACAGCTTGAGTGAATGAGATCATCATAGACATCATGAAAAATTTCTGGTTACCCTTAAATAATTTTTTCCTTGCTAGAATTCTTCAATAAATTTATGCAAGTCACTCGAAATAAGTTTTAATGGGCCATGACTAACCAAATACTTCTCACTTTCTTGACACTTCATGCTGTGATTCATTTAAGTACAGAGTGTATACCTGAAACCACCACTGAAGAAAGCCATTGCTTCAGTGGTGGTTTCACACAAAAAGAGCTGTAAGTTATTATGTACTCAGAAAAACAAACAAACAAACAAAAAAACCCCAACAACCAGGTTTTCAGCATCTCAGTTCAGAGATACAGGACTGGACTCGAAGGTAACAAGCACCATTTATGTTCATTTTTTGACTCATTTGCCAGGAATAATGGGGATCATTATCTTTTGATCTTGCTAGAAAATTGTGTTGAGTTTTTCAATGAAAACCTGGACATTACAGTGGCACAGTTTGAGAGATGCACAGAGCAATTAAGGTAAAACAAACCTCAACAGTCGGAGAACATTTAGTAAAGAAGCAAACTACTGGACATTAGGTCATTAATCCTGCAAAACATTGTATGTGCCTGTGTCTTTATTCACCTAACGAATTTTGCTAAACTTGCCTTTGCATCAGCGAGCACTAATTAGGGAGCAGGATGAGATTCCCTTATCTTTAAATGAACTTTCTGTAAAAACCTCCCAGTCTTTGCATCGCTCCAGAAGTTTTGCCCATAACTTCAAGGCTGTCACGGTTTCCCATTGGAAAAGAGGTGGTGTGAGGCACGACTCCTCTCCACTGCATCACGCCAGGAGAGGATGAACTGTGCGTGTTAATGGGATCCTAACACAGCTCAGGTTGTGCTGCATGGCCAAGCACTATTTCAAAAAGTATTGACAAGTCATGCAGGCATAAAAAATAACTGATTCTCAGCTGCTACAATACCACTGAATTATAAGGTTTATGTTTGTATCACAGAATCATTAAGGCTGGAAAAGACTTCTAAGATCTCCAAGTCCAACTGTCAACCCAACACCACCACACCCACTAACCCATGTCCCTCAGCACTGTGTCTACACGACTCTTCAATCCCTCCAGGGATGGGGACTCCACCACTGCCCTGGGCAACCCCTTCCAATGCCTTATAAAATGTCTTATGTTCCACACCAGGAGTCTGTTGGGGTCCCAAGGTGAAGTTGTGCTTT
Organism: Antrostomus carolinensis; assembly: GCF_000700745.2. Taxonomy (NCBI): domain Eukaryota; kingdom Metazoa; phylum Chordata; class Aves; order Caprimulgiformes; family Caprimulgidae; genus Antrostomus; species Antrostomus carolinensis. Next base: position 2,451 of record NW_010302365.1, read on the forward strand.
TTATTTCACCTGGAACAACTCTGGCCAAATAAACTGATACTCTCAGTGTCACTCTTCCCACCCACAGCTCCTTTATGAAGGCACTTGGAGGGGCTTCATCCACCTCCATGACCAACCTGGTGACCAGTCCCCACTACCCTGCAGCAGGTCCACAAGCAGCACCACCACAGGACCCCAGCTTTGCCACGTAGCCATCAAGAGCTGTTTGCAAAATACCCTGAGTAAAATCATCTGAGGAACAGGCACCAACTGTCCACGTGCATCTCCAGCTTTCGTTGTCAGCCTTGTACGTGTAAGAAGTGGCTAATGATGTCATTGCTGAAGTCATGGAGAAGCCAGTCATCCCCGTTAAAGAGCAGAGCTCCTGCCCTTCACCAGCAGCAGCAACCACGAGCTGGGTCACTTAGCTGAAATCTCAGGAAGAGGGTTTAGAACAGCTCTGGTTTGGTCACTTGTGAACTTAAAAAGACAATAAATCAGGTTGATTTTGTTTAGCCTGAAGGAGTTTTTTGATTCCTTCTCGTTTCCATTTTGCAACGGGGAGATACAGGGAGAGTGTTTGGGTAAATGCCAAAAACATGTTTTGTATTATTTTTGTTTCATCTTCAGTACTTACACTTTCTTCCTGGAGGAATACTCATCTATAACAAATCTGGAATACATTTCAAATGTTAATTTCTGCTTCAGTTTCACAGCTATAAAGTACAGATAATATTACTCACCAAGGATGACTGATAATATTTGAAAATACAGGCTATATGAGGCAATATTTTTGACTTACTGAATTTTACTGCTATGAGTGTTTTTGGAAAGGATTTCTCCATTCTGCACAGCAAAGAAAAATCTTGTAAAAGAAGTCGATAGGAAGGAACAGATAATTACCATTAAAGCTTGCATTGTCCAAGTTATGGAAGTAAAGCCCCTTGGCATGAGAGTTCAGCACAGAAGCAGCACGTGTTTTTAAATACCAGTAGGTTTTGCCTCTATAGTTGAAGTATTTCTAATGCGCCTATCCTTACATTAATTAGTTATCAGATATTAAAAAAGCAATAGAAAAAATAACCAGGGGTAAAACATTACATAAAGTGACAGGATCACAGAATGGTTTGGGTTGTAAGGGAAATTATAGGTCACTAGTCCAACACCTTGTCATGGGCAGGGACATCTTCAACCAGATCAGATTGCTTAGTCCAGCCTGACCTTGAATGTTTCCAGGGAGGGGGCTTCTACCACCTTTCTGGGCAACCTGGGCCAGGGTTTCACCACCCTCAGTGTAAAAAATTTCTCACTCATATCTAGTCTGAATCTGCCATCTTTTAGTCTAAATACATCACACCTTGTCCTGTCTCTACAGACTGCTAAAATTCTGTCCCCATCTTTCTTCTAGTCCCTCTTCAGGTACTGGGAGGCCACTAGAAGGTCTCCCCAGAGCCTTCTCTTCTCCAGGCTGAACAGCCCCAACTCTCTCAACCTGTCCTCACAGCAGAGCTGCTCCAGCCCTCGCATCATCCTGGTGGCCTCCTCTGCACTGGCTCCAGTAGCTCCATGTCCTTCTGCTGTTGGTGGCCCCAGCACTGGAGGCAGCACTGCAGGTGGGGTCTCAGGAGAGCAGAGCAGAGGGGCAGAATCCCCTCCCTCCACCTGCTGCCCACGCTGCTCTGGGTGCAGCCCAGGACACGGTTATTGGCCTCTGTGCTGCCAGCGCACGTTGCCGCCTCATGTTGAGCTTCTCGTCCACCAGCACCCCAAGTCCTTCTCCTCAGGGCTGCTCTCCACCCCTTCATCCCCCAGCCTGTGTTGATACTGGACATGGTGCTCACCCAGGTGCAGGACCTTGCACACAAATTTAGCAAACACCAAGCTTCGTTTTTCCCGATAATGAAAATTCCTGTGAACACCTGCATCTCCAAACCGACGTCAAGCTTCAGCTGTTCTTTCATTGCTGAACCTCACGAAAAAGATGATGAGCGTTGCAAGGTGTCACAGCCTGCTGGGAGGTGCTATTCACCCTGAGCAAATATTGCTCTTCAAATCCAGACGTTGGTGCTGGTTCCTTGGGTCTGAGCCAGCACGAGGCCAGGAACCTCGCACGGCCATATAACCCATACAGGGGAAGGCAACCACTGCACGGCTCTTCTATGATTTCCCAGGCCAAACTGCAGCTGAAAAATCCTGTAATTAATTTTCCCTGGAGCTATCTGTGCTAAATAAACATGCAATTCTTTTCAGGATGTTCAGTATACACTGTAATAAAAAATCTGATACTTGAACGGGGACAGGATGTATCTTGGACACTAATCAAAGTCAAGGCAGGACATTTGCAAGCAGAGGTAATATCTCCTATTAAACAACTCATATAAACAGAAATAAATCAGAAAAGCCTTCAGGCACTACAGACATACTTCAGTCTGCCTAAAAGCTTTAGTCCTATTTCCAACTACAGTGGCTGGCTTAATAAAAAGTTATTATCTTTTCCTGTAATCTCTGTGTTGTCTGGATTATAAATTAACCGCAGCCTCAGTAAAACACTAAGAGCACACAGAAAGCCACAAACGAAATAATTTCATTTGTTCATTATAATCTGAAGAGTTAAATCAATTATAACATTTTATAGCACACATTTTACCATAACTTTCATACAGGATAATTATTTCTGGAATATTCTTCCCTTCATAAGCATTGGATTTCTAACTACTGCTTCTAAAACATCTCTTTTAGTAAAATAATCCCACTGTTCAAGCATCACAGCCAGTGTTTGCTAGGGCAATATCTTCATTTCATGGAAGAAGAGTAATTATTGGGTTAATCAGAGTATCTGCATCAATTCCTGAGTTTGTGGGAAATCTGGGGAAGGGTCTGGAGCAGAAGTGTGCTGAGTTCCCTTGTGGCTGAGGGAACTGGGGGTGTTGAGCCTGGAGAAAAGGAGGCTGAGGGGAGACCTTCTGGCTCTGTGCAAGTCCCTTGGAGGAGGGGGGAGAGAGGTGGGGGGGGGTCTGTTCAACCAAGGCCCAAGGGACAGGACAAGAGGAAATGGGCTCCAGTTGTGGCCAGGGCAGTTGAGATGGGATGTGAGGAAGAATTTCTTTGCTGAAAGGGTTCTGAGGCATTGGAAGGGGTTGGCCAGGGCAGTGGTGGAGTCCCCATCCCTGGAGGGATTGAAGAGTCGTGTAGACACAGTGCTGAGGGACATGGGTTAGTCATAGGGGACTGGTCAGTGTTGGGTTCATGGTGGGACTCGATGAGCTTAAAGGGCTTTTCCAATCCAGGCCATTATCTGATTCCATGTACCTACAAGCAAAACTGGTACTTTCACTTTTAGCCCAGTTCAGTAATTTAAGGATGTCAGATGCTGAGAACTGTGCTTAACTCTTCATTCCAGCAAAAAATTCCACTTGACAAAATCAATAGGTTTGCATGAATAAATGCCGCATAAAAAAGAATGTTTGCTGGATAGAGCTCAAAGATCTATCCCAACCCATCACACCCCTTTAAGCCTCACTTACTCCTCCTGCATCTCACACCCTCAGCATGGGAAATAATCACAGAATTGCCAGGAAAAAAACCCTGTAAGATCATCAATTCCTATCAGAACTCACTGGCCTGGCAGAAAACCACTTACCCCAGAGGCCACCGATGCAGCTGGGGAGGAGAAGTCTCTGGTGGGACCAACTCTCCCACAGCAGTGCCAGCGAAGAGCAGCCTTCCCACACACAACCAGAGCCTCAAGTCCTGCTCCAGCAGTATTATTTCCATTCCCCATCCTCTGCTTCCTCCCATAACCTTTGAAAGCAGCTGCCCAGGCAAGTGGGCAGAGAGATGTGACCCTGGGGAATCGGTGAGCGCTGACTCTTGCAGCCCGTGTTTGCACCATCAGCAACGTGAGTCGGTGTTCTTATCACATCAGACAGCACAGATGCAAAAATCAGACCTGATCTCGTTCCAAAATTAAGCATAAAATAAGGAACCGTACAATGTTATTGAAAAGGGCTTCACCAGGGACAGGTTAGTTCTAAAATGAAGTAGGTCTGTGGCACCTGAAGGCTTTTCTGATTTATTTTTGTTTATAGATGAGTTGTTTAATAGGAGGATTTTCCTACCGACTAGACATCTTTCCCTGCCTGGTGTGATCTCCTATGCTGCAACGACTGCTCTCCCCTGTGTATGTGCTCCATATGGGGTACCCTAAAGTCCCCTATTTCATGGGCAGCACCAAATGGAGTCAGGGGGACACTGCAAAACAAGGCACAATGTGCGGAAGGTACACGTACAGCATCCAGCCTTACATTTAATATTGTCCAGTTAAGGTTTACAGTGCAGTTACATCAGGTCAAAGGCTCAAGCCACAGTTTAAACTACTACAGTCATAGTTTTCACCTTTCTTTCTCAAAAAGATGGCTCCATGGTAGGATAAATATAACTTGTTTATTCTGTTCAAGCTGCTCGTGAAAGCAGCTTACAGAGCCTTGAACGTCATCATGAAAATTTTCAAGCCAAAGCACAAAATATATTTCTCTGTTCTTTGCCTGGGTGATTAATAATGGGAAAACAGATGGTGTTTGCTCATTTGTCAAATTAAACTAAGCCCCCAAAACTATCACCAACAAAACATTCCTCCTGAATGATTTGGAGGGTTGATCTTAACGTCGCTCTTACCAACACCTCTCTCCAGGAAGCTCTAATTATCCAGACAGTGATTTTTTTGGTCTCTTGCCCACAACTACTCATTCCTTCTGTCTCTTCATTGTCCCTTAAATGCCACCTCAGTCTCACTGCCTTAACTTAACTGCTCCTTGTCTCCCAACTTGTCCCACTAGTCATTTCTGATTGCAGACAGCCACATCCCAGCCACCCTCCAGCAGCAGCTCCCTGGATGGTTCTCCATCCCCTCACCATTCTCCATCCCCTCACCCCGTTTCAGTCTCCTTGCTCCCAAAAGTGCCTTTTCCTGCCTTTTCTGGTTTTCCCCACTGAAGTTTCCTTCCTCCACAATTACCAACACTTCCTCTCCTCACCTCTCCTGATGCACCTCACTTCTCCAGACAGGGCTGGCAAGACAAGAGACTGAGAAATGTCCAACTCGGGGACATTACATGGTTACAATATTTTCAAATCAGGCACATATTCGAGCACTTCAACGCTCAGACAAATAAAACAGGATAGTGCATATACTTTTTTAAAGGTAGCAAATGTAACACACTGTAGGTTTTATTATTTGCTGTTAAAAATAAATAAAAAAAAACAACCCTAAAATCTAACAGCCATTCAACTCTCCCTCCTTTGTTCACAGCCACCAGAGTTAACAATTCTCTGTTCCTTCTGTGATCATCAACAAGAAAACAGAGGGGAAAATAAACTAACTGGCAAACTTTAGATATTAAATTAATACGATCTCTCTGAGAATAAGAACATTTAAAGTAAAAGCCAAAACATCTTAAAAGCTTGCAGACAGTTACAGTGCTTGAGAAGTGCTGAAGATAAGGGACTTATCTAAGCCTGGACATGCAATTCCACGGATTGCATATGATTAACAGTAAACATATGATTAAACACTTTGCTGGCATTTGGCCAGAAAATTCAGTTCTGCACAGGCCCTGAGCACCCTTCCACTAATATGAACATGGCCATAAAACTTTCAAGTAAAACTTCCTGTTATTAATATTCTACTAAATGTCATATAGGCAACAGCATATTACTCATAATTGGCACTTTCTTCAACTGAACTGTGTCTGTATTAATTTAAATATGCAATTTCTGTTAATGCAGGACTTCAAAAAAAAAAAAAAAAGCAATAAAAATAGGGGAATCCCAGACTGGTTTGGGTTGGAAGGGCCCTTAAAGCTCATCCAGTTCCAACTCCCCTGCCATCAGCAGGGACACCTTCCACTAGACCAGGTTGCTCAAAGCCTCATCCAGCCTGGCCTTCAACACTTCCAGGGAGGAGCAGCCACAGCTTCTCTGGGCAACCTGGGACACTGGCTCACCACCCTCATCATAAAACATTTCTTCCTTATGTCCAATCTAAGCCTACCCTCTTCCAGTCTAAAACCATTAATACAAAATTCATTAAAATTTATACTAAAACAATGATTATTAATTAATAAATTAATACTAAGCATACTATCAAAGCAATCACGAGTCAACACAGGTGTAGCTGAAGACCTTACAATACTTTTCTTTTATATGATTTGTGTCTTTCAATAGGACAAGACACCAACGCTTCAGTTCTGTCGTAGATATTTGGGTGAGGAGGGAGGGAAGGGAAGCAATTCTCCATCCCTCTTTGTGCCACCCAAAAGACATACGCTCCTGGCTCCTTGGAGTAGCAGCTTAGTAGTAGTAGTAGTAGTAGTAGTAGTAGTAGTAGTAGTAGTAGTAGTAGTAGTGGTAGTAGCTGCCTTACCTTCCTGCCATCTACCCTCTGGCTGCAAGAGGAGACAGAGAGGGTTAAATGTTCCTTTGAGAAACAAACAAAGCCCACAGAACCGGTCAGCACACAACAACACTTTCTAGCAGATGCTCAAGACGTGATTCACCTGGCAGAAGGCAGGAGTGTGAGTCTGGTCTCCTCAGCACTGGCTGGATGAGTGGTCAGGGAGAGGAGGAGGAGGAAGAGGAAGAGAAAAGGGTTGCTGTGCTGTCATCCTTCTAAAACACAAAACTGAAACAGGTCTTGATCAACAGCACCTTGAAGGTGTTCCTTCTCCCCGTCAACCCCAAAAACAATGCCAGGAGGCATGATCACAGGTGGACTTCTAAATGTAATGTGGTGTAACAGATTGATTGGGCACTTTGCTTTATTCTTTGTGATCCATGCGGCACAGATGTTTTCCTCTGATACTTCCCTAAGCCTCACTACTTTTAAATACATTGATGCCAGTGGTGTTGACACAGACCTACTTATCCTTCACATTGATTAAAAGCAAGACAAGCCACTGCATGCACAAGGGAAACTTACAGACCAAGCAACTTCAAACTGAACCTGATGATGACTCAGCTTTGCAAACAGCCAACAAATCACCCAAAAATGCCTCCCAAAGAACTGCAGCCATGCAATCCCAGCCATGCAAGAGGATGCTAAGCATTGCATCTCTGTACTCCAGACTCCACGAGCTGGGCAGGAGAATCCACCATGTCCCAGCACCTCAACCAGTACAGCTCGGAGGGAAACTTTCTAACATGATACTACACAGAAACATTAACTTTGGGCTCTAAACTGAAAGCATGTTTTTTCAAAGGAATGTATAAAAATTTATTTACAATAAATAAAAAACAAACAAACAAACAGGAACCACTACATTATGTATCAAGGTTTTTTTATATCCAACAGCTTCTTTCTTATCCAACAGAATCAGGAAGAACAAGCTATACATGACACATGTTGTCACATTATTTGATGAACTGCTAAAAGGAGTTCAATGAGGAGAAGGAAAATAAATACTTCTATAGAATCACGGTAATAATACACAAATAGACATAAAGAAAGTCACTAAAATATGCTCAAGTTTTGTACTTCTCTTTGTGGCACTTATTGAGCATCCAGAGATTGCTTGCGTATCTAAAAAGTTAAAAATTCCTATGTCGTTCATACTGAAGACACTATAAGTATAAACTGTTAAGTATATAAACATAACCTTTACACCTGACTATTTACCTTAAACTATGTAACGTGTTTTATAAGTATTAATATACCCCATACTCTCCTAAAAATTAAAACAATTCTAGCAAAACAGGATTCCTAAAATATAAAATATTATGACGCACTCTGCTGTAAGTCCTTTTGAAATGCAAGTGCAAAAAAACCCCCAAAAAATCATTGGCACAAGATCAGTCACATTTCTGACAACGCAGAGCTGCTCATCTTATTCAATCCTACGTGTTTCAACGCTTTAACATAACATTAACACTAGAATTTAATCTGGAGACAATCTTTACAGCCACAGTACACTTTTATTTCACAACAATGGTTCTTCTTTGGTGCATTCACCAGGATTTTGCTTCCTGGCCATAACTTACTCTGCTGCTTGTGAGATGCTTTGTTTTTCCATAGCTAAATCACCACTGTTTTTGTACTTATCAGCAAAATAATCTGAGTCAAAGCTTACAGACAAATCTGGAGGACTCACATAAACGTTTCCATTGTGTATTGTGATTTTATGAATCCTTTGTTTGACCCCTTTTGATTGCCACTTTGGTGTCGGTGATGGTTCCAAAGGGTTTATTCCTTCATATAATCCTTCCCCTGTTTCCAAAGTAATTTTAAACTTATGCCAAGGACAAACAATACATGCTTGACCATCGATATCCTGCAAAGAAGAAGAATTAAAAATAGCAACTCATCAGCTCCTGATTCTTCTCCTGGAAAAATCTTTAAGCCAGAAGATGTGTCTCATGCTTTGGCTGTATAACTGTATTCTCTTTTACACATATACAGCCATTTATTTAGATTAAAAATGTTGAAAAAAAATGCATTAGAGATTTCAAATGACCCTATGCCCTTAAGACATTTTTATTTTGCTCACATACCTCTATTTCTCCAAGACGTAAAGGGCCTCCTTCATCTGAAACATGGTAGAACACAGTATTAATTTATGCAGCAGATTTTATGCTTAATTGTTGCAACACTGAGATCATACGTGCAAATATCTTACGGTAGCAGCGAGAGTCCATAGCATGAAATTTCCCTTCATGGTAGAAAACAACAACTTCTCTGCCATTGACTTTGCCTGTTACTCTTCGGGATCTCTTTATGTCATCTTCTTTGCCAATTAATATAAGACCATCTGGCTCCATTTCAACTGTTCCTGTGCTTGAGCTGTGCAAACCCACATCCTCCTTAAAGGATAAAGAATTCAAAAAGACAGTTATAAAGCAGTTCATGTTTGGATTTCTATGTGGTGGGATGGGTGTCTCGGTCCCAGAGAAAACCCCCAACCCATTTAACATGTGAGGTGGAAGGAGAAGTTTCAGTGAAAGTCTATCAACACGCACACAAAGCAAAGCATGGGAGTTTGGTGATAATGTTTGTCCAACGTGTTCGCTGACAGAACCAGGACTTGGAAAACCAACGGTGGCAAACCTGATACCTGAGGTGGAGGCAAGATAAATTCTAAATCAGTATCCATTGACTCTGCGCTTTAATTGCTGTATCCCCCCAAAAGCTACACGCAAAAAAAATACGAGGAGGCTACTTGTAAAATACGACACTACATAGCTATGCAAAGGGTAAACAGCAGCATTTATATGTAAATCCAACACTCTTTAAATAATATGATGGCTAGAAATACAAACTGATGGAAGTTGATTAAAAACCTAAACATACCATCTGCAAAAAGGAAAAAAAAATGTTTATTGAGAAGCTGTAATCAACCTGGACTTTTTAGCAAATGCATCTGCCTTTCCCTTCCTCCTCTTCCATATTTTGAATGTCTAATGGCCTCTCCCAGCAGAGGACACAAGCAGTTTATCACAAAACCTGCCTTCTTACTAAATTTGCTTACAATTACCCAGTGTGTCCCAGTTCCCTCCGAATTTCCAGTACAACCTTACTGCCTTTGCTTCCACAGAAAATTAGGCTAAAAAAAGACCTTTGTACACGCTGAGACCGAAGGGGAACTGCAGGCTGGCTGCACGAAGAGCCACGAAGAGCCGCGCCATACCTTAGGTCCATGCCAGATCACGACAGAGATGAGGAAGCAGATGAAGAAATGGAGGCTGAGAATAACAAGGTCCAGCATCGTCTCTCTTGGCTGTGCCTATCGCTGCCTCGTAACGGCGTGCGGCACGGACCCGCTATACGTGCAGCGGGGCCGGCCCCTATAGCGATGTATGGAGGCTGTGCACGCCGCAGCCAGCTCTGCCAGGGCTGATAAGGAGCAGGGACACGCTGGGGCTGGTCTGATAACAGGAGAAGAGAGCTCTGGGTTCCTCCTGCTGCCTTGCTCCCCACGAGCCCGTGCCACCACTGCCTCATCCCGGCGGGACACGCTGAGCCGAGACCCTGCTCGGAGCCAGGCGTTACCTTACGTGTTTATTCAGGAATTCCCCATTTTTTTACTATCACTTTTTGGCTGACTCTGTGGATAAACATTCCAAATTGGACAAAATCTTAAAATGCAGAAGCCTGGAGTTAGAAACACTCTTATGAAGGCACCTCTATAAAATTGTGTGTCTATTGACATGGACATATAGAAATACAGACACACACATGTATCTACATACATCAACACACACATATATATATGTCAAGACCACATATGTCCAGACCACCATTTGGTGCCAAATGTTATTAAAATACTGTGTTTGCTTCCACAGAAAATTAGGCTAAAAAAAGATCTTAAAATAACATTTGGCACCAAACCCCCAGTTCATTTAGTGATGATGTTTCTATACTCTACAGGATTTTGTATAATTAAATTATCCAGGCACCTGTACTGGGTTTGTGTGTGTGGGGCCATTTTTGGTAGTGGCCAAAAGGAGGGAGCAGTTTCTTGCCTAGAGGAGTCCTGGAACAGACCCAGCACAAGGGACAGGCAACAGATCTCCAGGCTGGTTTCACCCAACCTCACCTTCTCCTCTTCTGTCTCAGCCCCTGGCCTGGTGCCACCTGGACAACGCTGTCCCCACAGCTGGAACTAGATGAATGAAGATCTGGTTTCTCCTCCTTTTCTTTACACAGCACAACCATGGGCGTTGAGTGCAGATCTGGAGATAGCTGGAGATCTGGAGCCACACCTGCCTATCCAAAGCAGCAAATTAAAACGGCAGTTTATCCATCTGCCCCCTCACAGCCCCTTGGAAAGCATGCTCTCCATCACACTCTAGGATGAAATAATAACCAGTTTTGCTCGCTCCTGTTTTTTCCAGGCTGATGATCATGTTAAAAACCATCCATTCAAACAAGACACACGGAGTACAACAGCCCACACAACCCCCTTGGGTCTCACCACGGAATCCTGAGCTACCAACCAGCTACCAAAACATTTCAATAATAATAAAAAAGGTTAATTCATACACACATGCTTTAAGCTGGTTTTCTACTCGATTTTTCTGAACGTTTTCTTAAGAGTTGGGCTGCTTTGGTGCTTTCTGAGTCACTGCACATGGTGCTGGATGGAGGTGTCCCCGTAGCCAAGGGTCATCTGATGGGAACGGCATCAAAGGGGTTTGGGAGCGGCTAAAGGATTCGTTTTCCAGATAGAAATGAACATCTGGGTGTATGAGTGGTGGTTTAATTAATTACAGTTCCCAGCTCTTTTACCTCCTTTGGGGAAAGGGTAAAAAATCGCTGCTGTGTTGCGGGGCGCCCCATGTGCCCCACAGACACGGGTGTTGGGGCCGGCAGCTGTCGGGGCTGCCCCACATCCCAGCATCTCCTGTCAGAGAGGAGAGTCAAACAAGTGGTGATGAGACCCCCAGCTCCCCTTGCTCCACCACCCCTCGCCCCGGCTGTCCGAGGTGGGGGATGTTCCAGGGGGGATGCTCCAGGAGGAGGGGATGCTCTGAGGGGGGATGTTCC
>NW_010302366.1:0-1136 GCF_000700745.2 Antrostomus carolinensis
TACCTTGGAAATAAATGAAAAAGGTTGAGTCATTTTCGTGGGAAACAGAGGAGCCAGAGGACATGTGGCCTTTGGGAACCGGCCAAAACTTAATTCCTCCAACCGACAAGGGGAGTGTTCCCCACAGCCCAGCTCCTGGGTCTGCACGGGCCAGGCTCTGCGGGGAGCTGGGGCTGCACAGTTCTCCTGCAGTTGGCTGGGGATCGAGAGCAACTCAAACCACATCAGAGGTGGAAAGCAATTTTTAAGGTGACAGGTAGGTCCCCAAAACACGTAGGTGCTTTGGAGAGCCCTTGAGAGACTGCGTCCAGGCACAGAGTGCAGAACAGCCGCTTCACACCTTCACTGGGGGTGCTGCTGGGGACCTCAGGGGGGGTTGAAATGACCTGGCTGCCTCCTCACCCAGTGGTTTTGTCACCAGGACAAAATCCCCTCATGTCCTGACCGTGTCTTTATTTACAAGTCTGCATTTGTCCCGAACACGCTCAGATCTCAGTACACGGTATCTTGTCGTGTACCTGACGTTGTTCCTGCCTGGCCACCGCGGCTGCTACGCCTCCATTCCAAAATAATATTTTTTCAAATGAAGTAGCAGAAAACAGCTTTACATTTTTGTTATCCCTTCCAGCACAAAATAACAAATGCCTGTGCTGCCACTACCTGATTCAATCAAGTGGAGCACATTGGATACCCACAGGCTACAAGCACTGGAAAAAGCTGACTTGTATTTTAATTAATAATGCGATACAGCGTCTCAACAACCAGGCCCCTGGCAACGTGCTTTGCTTTGTTCATTATTTGCTGTAAACAATTTTCAAGCACTGTGTAGACAACCCTATTCTTTTAATTTCTGCTAATTCAGAACATTAACAGAACACAGGATTTTTTCTTGTGCAATAAAACAAGTGATTAAACCTCCTTTCTAGCTCAGGAAAGACTACAGACAGGTTCTGATTTTAGAACAAAATATTTCCTGAGTGGTTGGAGAAGGTTTCCGTGGGGTCTGGCAGGAGTGCTGGGTGGTGATGGCAGGGGGTGGCTTTGGGGGACAGAATCACAGAATCCCAGACTGGTGGGGTCAGAAGGGAGCTCAGGAGATCATCCAGTCCAACCCCCCTGCCAAAGCAGGTTCCCTA
>NW_010302366.1:1345-1985 GCF_000700745.2 Antrostomus carolinensis
GCCCCCACATTTCAGATCTTTATAGACATTGATCAGATCCCCTCTCAGGCTGCTCTTCTCCAGGCTGAACAGTCCCAGCTCTCTCAGCCTCTCCTCGCACAGGAGATGCTCCAGGCCCCTCATCACCATCAGCTGGAGGGACACCCTGGCTCAGGACATGGGGAGTTGCTCCAAGAGGTGGGTTCAGACCCCAGGGTGGGGAGGGAACAGGGTTTGAACATCCCAGCTGTGTTCACCAGGTTGTCTGAAGGTCCAACCCCAGTTTCCGCACTGGTGAGCGATGGCTGAGCAAGAGCCAGAGGGGGGATGTGGACAGCAGTGAGCAGGAGCAGAGCCTCCTCCTCTACCTGCCCCTGCCTGCTGCCCCCTGCTACCCGCTCGGGGTCCCGTGTGCTGGGGTGCAGGATGTGACCAGGTCCCAGGGGGGATGCCCAGACCTCAGCGGTGATACCGGTGCCTCCTCCACCACTCCCATGGGCACCGCCGCTCCCTGCCCGGCTCCTTGGGCACAGCCACAGCCATCAGTGGGCTCCGGGAAAGGGCTGCTCAGCCACAGTGACATTTTTCTTGCAGAGAAGAGCTTGTGTTTGGAAGCAACCAAGATGCAGACTGCACGCCTCCTCGGCTGCTTTTGGCAGGC
>NW_010302366.1:2099-7052 GCF_000700745.2 Antrostomus carolinensis
ACAAATAGCAGCAGAGCCCTGCTCTTAATTAACGTCTATCCCTGGGCCATCTGCTCGGCCAGCATCAGGCTCAACCCTCCCGCACACCCCATCCCTCTGGGCAGGGACACGCTGCTCCTCAGGGACACGTGGGTGACCGAAGTGGCCGTGGTGCCGGTGCCCACCAGAGTGCTCCTCGCCTTTCTGCACCAGGAGACACGTTCCTGGAGCCACTGTGAGCAAAGCACGAGCCTGCAGCCCCCTCCTCACCCAGCCCCCGGGTGCTGGCACAGTCCTTGGGGAGCAGGGAAGTGCCACCCCACAAGTGCCCTCCCAAGGTGCCACCCCAAGCCTGCCTTCCCTCCAGGAATCACCCCTTCTCCAGGCCCTCTCCTGACAGCTCGGCAGCAGACTCGCTGTTTGATGCTACGAGGTAAGAGGCAGTTGGTCAGAGCACAAAGTAAAATGTCACCCAAATGTCACAGCAATTTCCCAAGTGTCCACAAAATGGCAGATGCTCCTTTTCAATGGCACGTTGGCTTCTTCTTGGCACAGCAGCACCTCTCTCCTCTCCGCCGTCCCCTTGTCATCGCTCTGCACGAGCGCGGGGTGCAGGGGGACACGGCTGCCATCACGCTGGAGGAAGAGACATCATCACCTTAGGAGAAGAGACCTTTCCTGGTCGTCAGAGCAGACACTTTCCTCACAGCCTTCATCTTCTCCAGCCTGGCTGGGGAGTAGCTGGTGTCCCCTTGGAGACCAAGGAGACCATTTCTGCCAGCCTGGCTCTTCCTCCCTTTGATGTTGAGCTCCATGGCCAGAAGGAAGTCAAGAACTTTCCAGGATGGGGACACCCTTCACCGAGGGCTGGATGAAGAAATAAATCTGATCCGTGTTTCTTCTCGTTTTAGAAGGGCAGAGATGAGGGGTGGCACTCTGAAACCACCAGTAAACATGGACAAAAAAGTGCCCCCCTGGTGCCTCCTCCAGGCTGGAAACCCTTCACACCCACACTGCCCGTGTACCCTCAGAGCTGAGAACCTCCCAGCCCCTAATCCATCAGCCACTGGATTAAACCCTGTGAGCACAAAATTACCCTGGGCCACCCTAAGCCCTTGCCTTGCTTCCTCTGGGATGGTCGCTCCCCATCCGCCTCACCTGTGGGGATGCTCTGCTGGGTGCATTAGACTTCAGAGCCATCTGAAGACCTTCCTGGAGGCTTCCAGAGCCTGTTTGTGTTTAAGGACCGAGCTGCTAATTTGCAGTCCTTGCAGAACCACTGCATGTCATTTTCTGTGGACTCCTGAGGTTGCCTGACCTGCACTGGGTGAAGAAGAGGAGAAAGTCCCTCCAGCCCGTCCTGTCCCCAGTCCCTCCCAAGGTCTGTGAGAAAGCCCCTGCCCCATCCCTCGGACATGAGCCATGGTTTTGCACTTCTGATTCCTGCAGGACTGGCTTCCAGCAGAGATGGCTGTGCACACCCTGTTATCTCCCGGACCTGATCCTGCTGGTGGGGGAGCTCTTCTTGGAGCTGCTGCTCCGTTTTCCACCGCAGCAGCAGATGGTGACCTGGAGGAGGGCTCCAGTTTGGTCTCACCTTCTCCTGTGCCAGGTCACCTTCATACCAGACGCATTGCTGGCACCGCACTTAGTTCAAAGAGGTGGGTGATGCCTTCTAACAAACATGGCCATGACAGTGCTCTGCCAAGGTGGATTCATCATTGTAACTGTGCTGCGTGTGCGGTGCCTTGCTGTGCCTAGCGCTCCTGGTACGACACGCAGCCACAACGTCTGAGCTGGAACACTTCTGGAGAGGCTGGCAGAGCCCCCCAGCCTGCTCCCTCCTGGCAGCACACTTCCTCGGGCACAACCTCGTGCAATGGAAAAGACATTGCAGCAGGAACACCTCTTCCCTTCTCTCCTGCTCATCATCAGCATGTATGCAACACAACACAACAGTGACACACGCTCACAACGTAAGACAAGTGTCAGAAACAGCGAACTCTGGCTGCTCTGATGAATATGTAAAAATTTCACCAAGAGCCACAGAGGAAAATGGACCAGAAATAAGAATATGTATTCTGAAATAGCACACCATCTGCTGCGTGGAAAAGTCTTACACAACCACAGCCAACCCACTGGTACGTGGTGTATGGAGACAGAGCTCCTCTTCCCCAACTTCCTCAGCAGACTACAAACCAGGAGGGAAGCCACGTCCTCCACATGAGGAGGGACCCAGCAGAAGATCCTGCCACACAGCTCATCTTCCTTCAGCTCATCCAACAGTGACCGCGCTGTGACTCCCACCACAGCACCAGCACACAAACCATTGACTGAGTGGAAGTGAAACCCCATCCCTGTCCGAATCGCAGCAAAAATCCCATTTATGTGCCTCTGAGGATGCAAATTCCCTGGCTGAGTTTGAGGGCAGTGTGTAACGGGACAGACCGACGGTCACCCGCAGGGCTGTGCTGAGGGGATTGTCCTGCCTGCCATCACCCCCTTATTTTGCAATGTTAATTATCATAGAATCATATCATAGAATGGTTTAGGTTGGAAGGGACCTTAAAGATCATCCAGTTCCACCCCCCCTGCCATCAGCAGGGACTCTCAATACCCCTATCAGTGTGTGTCTCAATGCCCCTATGAGTGTGTATCTCAACACCCCTATCAGTGTGTGTCTCAACACCCCTATCAGTGTGTGTTTCAATGCCCCTATCAATGTGTGTCTCAATACCCCTATCAGTGTGTGTCTCAATGCCCCTATGAGTGTGTATCTCAACACCCCTATCAGTGTGTGTCTCAACACCCCTATCAGTGTGTGTTTCAATGCCCCTATCAATGTGTGTCTCAATACCCCTATCAATGTGTGTCTCAATGCCCCTATCAGTGTGTGTCTCAATGCCCCTATCAGTGTGTGTCTCAATACCCCTATCAATGTGTGTCTCAATACCCCTATCAGTGTGTGTCTCAATGCCCCTATGAGTGTGTATCTCAACACCCCTATCAGTGTGTGTCTCAACACCCCTATCAGTGTGTGTTTCAATGCCCCTATCAATGTGTGTCTCCACAGCCACGCTGTCTATTTTGCCTGCCTGGCACTCGAAGGACTCCAGACGTGGCTTTAAGGACGTGTCAGATGCCCACGGAACGCTTGTTGCCATCACAGCCCGGCTGAGGAGCTGTGGTTTGATAACTAAGCCCCCGCCGCTGCCAATACAGGGAATCACGGTGTTCCAGAGCACACAGCCCCTGCCTGGCAGGGCTGTAATTACACAACTTCTAACAATTAATTGCTTACTGATTATGTGTTGAAAGGAAGCTGAACACCCTTGGATCGTATCGTTGCTGATTTATTGAGTTATTATTGGCCACATCCTGACTGTCCTTCCTTGAGCAAAACTCCTCATTTACCTGGCTAAAGATGAGGAATTTTGCCCTGTAGTATTTCAGGCAATAGTGTGTAATCTCAAAACCTTTTCAAATGCTATTTATAATCCTGAAGCATATTGTTTTATGCTCGTTGAGTTTTATAAACAACTATTCTTCCTGCAAGGATAAAAATAAAGTCAACCAATGGCTTCTGCATTGAAGTCAGGTCACCGCAAAGTGCAATAGGCAGGATTTTAAAAGGTCTGGTTTTACAATTTATTGAAGACAAGGGAAAGACTCTGGAGAGTTTCCTGATCCTGTGTGCGCTACAGTACGTTATGGATAAAATAAGGTCATATAGGCTTCTTCTTTTGGCCAGAAATTAGGCATGAAATGAAACAAAGCTGACAAGCAGTTTACCACGTGTTTTCTGTTAATATCACAAACTTAATTCAGCTGCGAGAAGACTCTTTGCATAGAGCGTGTCATTGACAAAAAGGTACTAGACAATCGTAAAGAGAACAAGGTAAGTGATCTTCATCATTAATATTGTTATTTATTCCATCTCTTCCTTTTTCCCCCATTAAGCATTTCATTTGGAAATTCACTGGGGAAAAAGAACGGGAGGAAATGCGTTCTGCTTTCCCGTCTGAATATCCTTAAGTCACATATGTTATAATATATTTGCATTTTTAAATAAATACCCCTCACAAAAAACAAATTAGAAATGGTTATTTATGTCTTGTGAAGCTCCGTTACCCCGCAGTGCTGTCAAAAGGTCAACCATTGCCTCCAACTTTGCTGTGCACACGGTGACCTGGAAGTACCATCGATAACGACCCCATGGCTGCGAGTCTTGAAGACTTAATCATCTGACATCCGAGGGGCCCTACGGCGCTCGTACTTGGCATTTGCCTTATTGAAATGTACACAGACAATATGCATTTTAAACAATTCCAAACTGCCTGCCTAAAATAGTCACGGGGCCACGGATCCCTCTCTGAAACAGGCTTCTCGCTATCTCGGTTCTCTCGCCTTGATGAGCAAGTCAGCTAACGAAACAATCCGATGCATCTGGAGCTAGAAACTAGCTGCATTTATTATTGGCATTTGCTCCATATTGCAAGGGAAAGTTATCATCTGCGTCATCTGGAACTTAATTACTCTCTGCCACCAGCCAAATTTGATTTTAAGCTTCTCCGAGAGAGAGTTCATAAAACACGACAACAACAAGGGGAGGAAATTCTGCATTGAAAAAGAAACCCAAGGAAAACCGAGCCAGACGGAGAGGAGAGGAGAGGAGAGGAGAGCTCCGTGGAGTACAAGAGATGAAGCCAGCAGTACCCATTGCCCTCACAAAGCCGTTATTTAACCGTCCCAGCTAGAAGAGGGGCGAGGGGGAGAGGAGAGGGGAGGAGAGGAGAGGAGAGCTCCGTGGAGTACAAGAGATGAAGCCAGCAGTACCCATTGCCCTCACAAAGCCGTTATTTAACCGTCCCAGCTCATGAACGCTTTTGCAAGACCACCCTCTGTCACAGACCGAACCGGGCCTGGCAGGAACCATTTCTGAGGCATCTCCTCAGTAGGATTTGCTGGACCGTT
>NW_010302367.1:0-258 GCF_000700745.2 Antrostomus carolinensis
CATACATGTGACTGGCATGTGTGTGTAACCTGCACCTACATGTGATTGGCATGTGCGTGTGATTGACATGTACCTGTGGCACATACATGTGATTTACATGTAGGTGTGACTGACATGTGCATGTTTTGCACACACATGTGACTGGCACGTACATGTGATTTGCACGTACATGTGATTGACACGTGCATGTGACTGGTATGTACATGTGTCTGGCACACCCACGTGCACACACACACAGAACACGCGTGCACACGCCTG
>NW_010302368.1:0-750 GCF_000700745.2 Antrostomus carolinensis
GCCACTGCCACCAGCCTCCTGGCTAAGACCACCACCAGCACCAGCACAGATTGAGATGCAACCATCTGCCTGGCATTGCTGGCCATGGCAAACTGGCTTGAGTGGTCTGGGGTTGGCACCGCACCGATGCTGGCTCAGCTCCTCCTGTGCTTGGCCACCACCATCCCCTGTGTCCAAGCCCAGCGAGCACCAGCACCACGGCTTTGCTGAGGCCGGTGAGGCTCTGCAGGACACACATCCCCACGGCTCCCTGGCATGGATGCCGCACGGGAGCTGGAGGAGAGGGCTGCCTGTGCCTGGTGCTGCCCACTCTCCTCCCTGCAGCCTGGGTGGAGGTTTTTCCTGGTTGGCATCTGCTTACCAGCTGGAGCACAAAGGAATGGTTTTCCTCTGAAACGTGTCCCTGGTATGCAGGCATTAGACGTTTCGGGGGATTATTTAGACTAGCAGCAACTGTTTGTAACAGAGACAGTATAGCTGGTGATCTTTTATTTTTGGCACCCGTTGACTAATGTTAAATTGCAGTTGGAGGCCTATGGAAAATACGGATGGCTTCTCCCAGGCCACAGAACAAACTCATTGTGTCCCCGCCAGCCGCACGGCGCGGCAAATGCTTTCCTAGTGAAGGGATGCTCACAATAAATAGCTCCCGAGCCCTGCTGCGGGGTCAGGCCCTGCCGGCGCTTGCCTGACTGCGGAAAGGCAGGGTCCTGCACCGGGGAACCCCCTGCCCCTTCCTTCCCGTCACCC
>NW_010302369.1:0-204 GCF_000700745.2 Antrostomus carolinensis
GCCCGCAGTCAGCGCAGGGCGATGCTGCACGGCGACGCCTCCGAGGGTTTTTTTGTAATTAATGTATCTGGGATCAACTTCCCAAGGGCCGAGACAGGGTCTCAGTCCGAGCTACTTCTGCTTAGAAGCGCGGGCAGTCGGTCGGGATGGTTTGCACCATACCCGCCTTAGCCATCGAGCTGGCTGTTTCCGCAGCTCGCCACG
>NW_010302369.1:519-1346 GCF_000700745.2 Antrostomus carolinensis
AGCCGAGTCCGCTCTCTGCACGGGGCGGGCTTGTCCCACCGCTGATCACTTGAGACCTTCACAACTACTTAATAAGTTACAACAAGGGTCTGTTCTCACAAACTCCCGCCCAACCGACGGGAAATGCTGTACCCTGCGCTGGTGACATTTCCGCGCCTCACTTGCAATTGGAAGCAATTTTCACCGCCAAATATTTTCAGCTCTTAATATACACAACGGAGATTAAAGTGTCAGAGGAGTACGGGCAGCCGAGCGCTGGGGCGGGGGTCTCGGATGCTTTCAAAGGTGCAAATATCGCTCATCCTACACCGCTAAACCCCTGCGCCGCAGTGGGAGCGGCGCCGAACCCCTCGGACGCTCCCGGCGTGAAAAGGGCGGGGAGGGCAGCGGGGTCGGGCAGACCATATACACAACGGAGATTAAAGTGTCAGAGGAGTACGGGCAGCCGAGCGCTGGGGCGGGGGTCTCGGATGCTTTCAAAGGTGCAAATATCGCTCATCCTACACCGCTAAACCCCTGCGCCGCAGTGGGAGCGGCGCCGAACCCCTCGGACGCTCCCGGCGTGAAAAGGGCGGGGAGGGCAGCGGGGTCGGGCAGACCCCCGGCCCTCTTGCTCAAGCGATGGTTCTGCCAGGGCATTGACTTTTGTGCAAACGGTGCAACTGGCACCGACAGATTTCGCAAAAAGTTTAGGGGAGGGAGACCCAAAAAGCCAGAACAGGTACAGCGAGCTCCAGCGCGGCTCCCGCCCGCTTTTCTCAGGCTGCAGGCCGGCGGGGCGGCAGCGTGGCCGCAAAGGCTGGGGTTCTCCAAGCGCAGGGGTTTCC